>NW_026068026.1:1196844-1328729 GCF_014885135.2 Alexandromys fortis | reverse complement strand
TTTCTTTTGCAATTACAGGAACAATAGTGTTGCTGTATGATAATGAAGCCAAAAGGATCATTATATATATGTATGTATGTATGTATGTATGTATGTATATATACTTATGGTATAGTCTGTTTTAAGGCATATATTGAAACTATTGATTAATCATTTAGAAATAAGAAAGAAAAGAAATGACTAATATTTCACTAATAAATGACTAATAAACCAATAAAACTATTGAATACAAAACAAATAAAATATTGCATAAGTAAGACAAATAGAGATCAAATAGAAGGAATTTGGAGTCAAACCAAACCACACTTATAGTTGCTTTAAATATAAATGGTCCATACACTACAAGTTTATCATTTTATTTAAAAAAATAAGTTAAGTCCCACCTTTTTCTTTCTAATGATGATGTCTGAAGGTTTTCCTAAATGATATACTTGGTAGTCGAGTGTTACCTACTCTGACAATTGGGAGAGAGAGAGAGAGAGAGAGAGAGAGAGAGAGAGAGAGAGAGAGAGAACGTGTGTTTCTACCTCATATAATAAACAAACAAAAATAAATTTTAATTGGTATAATATTTGAATATGAAAAGTTAAGTCATAAGTGAACTAGAAGTATATATCACAAACCTGGATGCAAGCAGCTGTGGTTGGAATATGTCCCAGATGCCAGGCTGCCTTGGCCACTCTTCAGAAACCGCCCTGATGTGACAGACAAAGATGACGGATGCTGCTTCTCTCTGTGAGGAAAAGGGAAGTTTATGAACAATTCTGCAAAGGGTGTCTGAGTCAGGATTCCACCTTTGTTGTAACTTCCATGTGGGGGTGGGGAATCCATTGTCCAGAACAGTCTGGAGAGTGTACTGAAGGACTGGGGAGACTGGTTAAAGCTGTAGATGAGTGGTTAGATGGATGATGAAAACTTATAAGACTTACAAGAAAGTAACACATTGCTGAAATTTCACTCTACAGATGAAAGTATTAGGGATGTCCTGGAAATGTGGGTGGTGGGGAGGAAGACAGATTTGCTAAGCATACTCTTGACAACAGCTTCTAAATGGCCAACCAACTTGTATCTATCATCACTTCCATCCAAACGCTCTAGGAAAAGTATTCCCAAAAAGTCAACATTAGTTTGCAAAGCCAAACTGAGCCTTTATAAATTCCACGTTACCTGAGAGGATTAAAGGGAAGATGGCGATGCTGACGCCAATAGTAATGGTGATGGCAGTGCTGGTGGAAGTGGTGGTGGTGGTGACGCTGACAGTGATGGTGATGGTGGTAATAGCGGTGGTGATGGTGATGATAATGCTGATGCCGATAGTGATGGTGATGGTAGTGCTCGTGGAAGCAGTGGTGGTGGTGATACTTATAGTGATGGTGATGGTGATGGTGTTGCTGATGTTGATGGTGGTAGCAATGGTGATGGCGGTGCTGATGGTGTTTATGGCAGCGGTAGGGACAGAGGTGGAGTGGTATTGGGGTGGCAAAATAGTTGCTCTAATCTAGGTCTAGATCACATTATATGCCTCACATATAAGAATTTACTTATTGGACGGAGCTGGGAGGCGCAGGCGCCGGCAGACGGAGCTGGGAGGCGCAGACAGGCAACGACGGCAGCGGCCTAGACTGGAGGGGACCGGCGCGGTGGCAGAGGTCGCAGGCGGCAGGGACCAGAGAGCAACACCGAGAGCACATCGCCCCAATACAATTAAATCAAAGAGGTAGGCCTTTGGTTGGCGAGGGCCCTGGCAAACAGGGAGCCGGGACCTTTTCCGGAAAACCCTTCTTAGGGGTGAGAGGGTTCTTGGCCCCCAGCAGGAGCCAGGAAACAGAGCGAGGGCAATTAGTAAGAGAAGCCTCTGGCCAGCAGAGAAACCTGATCTGATTTTAAAAGACCAATTAGATAGCATTGAAAGGAGGAGATGGGCAGGCGCCAAGGCAGAACATCACCCATTAATCAGAAAAACAACATGAAAACACCAGATCCCAAAGATCTTACAACAGAAAGATTTGAACACCCTAACACAGAAGAAGTGGAAAAAATTGACTTTATGAAAGCAATAGAATCCCTTAAAAAATATGTAATAAACACCCTTATAGAAATGGATGAGAAGAATAACAAAAAGTTCGAAGAATTAAGTAAATATGTACATGAGACCCTGGGAAACCAAGAAAAAACGATCAAACAGGTAATGGAAACAGTGCAAGAATTGAAAACTGAAAGGGAAGCAAGGAAGAGAACACAAAGGGAAGAACAGCTGGATATGGAAAATCTAGGCCAACGAGCAGAGTCTACAGAAACAAGCATAATCAATAGACTACAAGAGATAGAAGAAAGAATCTCAGATGCTGAGGACACCATAGAGAAAATAAATGCACTGATCAAAGAAAACAGCAAAGCCAACAAATTCTCATCACAAAACATTCAAGAAATATGGGACACAATAAAAAGACCAAACCTAAGAATTATAGGAATAGAAGAAGGAGAAGAATCACAGCTCGAAGGCCCAGAAAATATTTTTAACAAAATTATGGAAGAAAACTTTCCCAACATAAAGAAAGTTATCCCCTTGAATATTCAAGAAGCATACAGAACACCAAACAGACTGGATCAAAGAAAAACTTCCCCTCGCCATATAATAATCAAAACACAAAATAGACAGGTTAAAGAAAGAATATTAAGAGCTGCAAAGGAAAAAGGCCAAGTAACCTATAAAGGTAAACCGATCAGAATTACACCTGACTTCTCTATGGAAACCATGAAAGCCAGAAGGTCCTGGATAGAGGTACTTCAAAAGCTAAGAGACCATGGATGCAAACCCAAACTTCTGTACCCTGCCAAGCTAGTGTTCACTATCAATGGAGAAAACAAGACATTCCAGGATAAGAACAAATTTAAACAATACGTAGCCACAAATCCAGCTCTACAGAAAGTAATAGAAGGAAAATCGCAACCCAAGGAATCCAACAATGCCAACACTGACTACAATAACTCAGGCATCTAGTGAACCTTCACCAGCACAACTCAAAGAAGGGACACACACACAAACTCTACTACCAAAAAAACAATAAGAATAACCGGAGTAAACAACAATTGGTCATTAATATCACTTAATATTAATGGTCTCAATTCACCTATAAAAAGGCACAGGCTAAGAGATTGGATACGAAAACAGGATCCAACATTCTGCTGTTTGCAAGAAACACATCTCAACCACAAAGACAGGCATCTACTCAGAGTAAAAGGTTGGGAAAAGGTCTTTCAAGCAAATGGTCCTAAGAAAAAAGCAGGTGTGGCCGTACTAATTTCCAACAAAACGGACTTCAAACTAAAATCAATCAGAAGAGATCGAGAAGGACACTTTATACTCATAACAGGAACAATTCATCAGGATGACATCTCAATTCTGAATATCTATGCCCCTAATATAAAAGCACCCACTTATATAAAAGAAATATTACTAGAACTCAAGGCAGACATCAAACCACACACACTAATAGTAGGAGACTTCAACACACCTCTCTCTCCAATGGACAGGTCAATCAGACAGAAACCTAATAGAGAATTAAGAGAATTACTGGAGGTAATGAAACAAATGGACTTAACAGACATCTATAGAACACTCCACCCAAATAGGAAAGAATATACCTTCTTCTCTGCAGCTCATGGAACCTTCTCAAAAATTGACCATATACTCGGAAACAAAGGAAGCCTCCACAGATACAAAAGAATATCAGTGTCCACCTGTGTCTTATCAGATCACCACGGATTAAAGTTAGAAGGCAACAACAATGCTGCCCCCAGAAAGCCGACAAACTCATGGAAACTGAACAATCAACTACTGAACCACACCTGGGTGAAGGAAGAAATTAAGAAGGAAATTAAAGTCTTCCTTGAATTTAATGAAAATAAAGAGACAACATACTCAAACCTATGGGACACGATGAAAGCAGTGCTAAGAGGAAAGTTCATAGCACTAAGTGCCCACTTAAAGAAAACGGAGAAAGCATACATTGGGGACTTAACAGCACACCTGAAAGCTTTAGAAAAAAAAGAAGCAGATGTGCCCAGAAGGAGTAGAAGACTGGAAATAATCAAACTGAGGGCAGAAATCAACAAAATAGAAACACAGAAAACAGTCCAAAGAATCAATGAAACAAAAAGTTGGTTCTTGGAGAAAATCAACAAGATAGACAAACCCCTATCCAAACTAATTAAACAACAGAGGGAGAACACGCAAATAAATAAGATCAGAAATGAAAAGGGGGACATAACCACAGACACAGAGGAAATTCAGAGAATCATTAGATCTTACTACAGGAGCCTGTATGCCACAAAACTGGAAAATACAAAAGAAATGGACATCTTTTTAGATAAGTACCATATACCAAAGCTAAACCAAGACCAGGTGAAAGATCTAAATAGACCTGTTAGTCGCGAAGAACTTGAAGCAGTTATCAAAAATCTGCCCTCTAAAAAAAGCCCAGGACCAGATGGTTTCAATGCAGAATTCTACCAGAACTTCCAAGAAGAGCTAATACCTATTCTCCTTAATGTATTTCACAGTATAGAAACAGAAAAGTCATTGCCAAATTCCTTTTATGAAGCTACAGTTACCCTGATACCAAAACCACACAAAGACCCAACCAAGAAAGAGAACTACAGGCCTATCTCACTCATGAATATCGACGCAAAAATTCTTAATAAAATACTGGCAAACCGAATTCAAGAACACATTAGAAAAATTATCCATTATGATCAAGTAGGCTTCATCCCAGAGATGCAGGGCTGGTTCAACATACGCAAATCTATCAATGTAATCCACCATATAAATAAAATGAAAGAAAAAAACCATATGATCATTTCATTAGATGCTGAAAAAGCATTCGACAAAATCCAACACCCCTTTATGATAAAGGTATTGGAGAGACTAGGGATACAAGGGTCATACCTAAATATAATAAAAGCTATTTACAGCAAACCGACAGCTAACATTAAATTAAACGGAGAAAAACTCAAAGCCATCCCACTAAAATCAGGAACAAGACAAGGATGTCCACTCTCTCCATACCTCTTCAATATAGTGCTTGAAGTTCTAGCAATAGCAATAAGACAACATAAGGGGATCAAAGGGATTCGTATTGGAAAGGAAGAAGTTAAGCTTTCGTTATTTGCAGATGATATGATAGTATACATAAGCGACCCCAAAAACTCTACCAAAGAACTCCTACAGCTGATAAACACCTTCAGTAATGTGGCAGGATACAAGATCAACTCGAAAAAATCAGTTGCCTTCCTATACAGTAAGGATAAGGAAACAGAGAGGGAAATCAGAGAAGCATCACCTTTCATGATAGCCACAAAGAGCATAAAATATCTTGGGGTAACCCTGACCAAGGAAGTGAAAGATCTATATGACAAGAACTTTAAGACTTTGAAGAACGAAATAGAAGAAGACACCAGAAAATGGAAGGATCTCCCTTGCTCTTGGATTGGGAGGATCAACATAGTAAAAATGGCAATTCTTCCAAAAGCAATATATAGATTCAATGCAATCCCCATCAAAATCCCATCAAAATTCTTCACAGATCTGGAGAAGACAATAATCAACTTTATATGGAAAAATAAAAAACCCAGGATAGCCAAAACAATCTTATACAATAAAGGAACGTCTGGAGGCATTACCATCCCTGACTTCAAACTCTATTACAGAGCTACAGTATTAAAAACAGCTTGGTATTGGCATAAAAACAGAGAAGTCGACCAATGGAACCGTATAGAAGACCCTGACTTTAATCCACAAACCTATGAGCAACTGATTTTCGATAAAGGAGCTAAAACTATACAATGGAAAAAAGAGAGCATCTTCAACAAATTGTGCTGGCAAAACTGGATTTCAATCTGTACAAAAATGAAAATAGATCCATGTCTGTCACCATGCACAAAACTCAAGTCCAAGTGGATTAAAGACCTCAATATCAGTCTGAACACACTGAACCTGATAGGAGAGAAAGTGGGAACTACACTACAACAAGTGGGCACAGGAGACCGCTTCCTACGTATAACATCAGCAGCACAGACAGTAAGGGCCTCATTGAATAAATGGGACCTCATGAGACTGAGAAGCTTCTGTAAAGCAAAGGACACTGTCGCTAAGACAGAAAGGCAACCCACTGACTGGGAGAAGATCTTCACCAACCCCGCAACTGACAAAGGTCTGATCTCCAAAATATATAAAGAACTTAAGAAACTAGACTGTAAAAGGCTAATCAACCCAATTATAAAATGGGGCACTGAGCTGAACAGAGATCTCTCAACAGAAGAAGTTCAAATGGCCAAAAGACACCTAAGGTCATGCTCAACTTCCTTAGCGATCAGGGAAATGCAAATCAAGACAACTTTAAGATACCATCTTACACCTGTCAGAATGGCTAAAATCAAAAACACCAATGATAGCCTATGCTGGAGAGGTTGTGGAGAAAGGGGTACACTTATCCATTGCTGGTGGGAATGCAAACTTGTACAACCACTCTGGAAAGCAGTGTGGCGGTTTCTCAGAAAATTTGGGATCAACCTACCCATGGACCCAGCAATACCACTCTTGGGAATATACCCAAGAGAGGCCTTATCATGCAACAAAAATATATGCTCTACTATGTTCATAGCAGCATTGTTTGTAATAGCCAGAACCTGGAAACAACCTAGATGCCCTTCAATTGAAGAATGGATGAAGAAAGTATGGAATGTATACATATTAGAGTACTACTCAGCAGTAAAAAACAAGGACTATTTGAAGTTTGCAGGCAAATGGATGGAAATAGAAAACACTATCCTGAGTGAGGTAAGCCAGACCCAAAAAGAGGAACATGGGATGTACTCACTCATATTTGGTTTCTAGCCATAAATAAAGGACATTGAGCCTATAATTAGGGTTCTTAGAGAAGCTAAATAAGGAGAACCCAAAGAAAAACATATAGGCATCCTCCTGAACATTAACCTTCATCAGGCGATGAAAGAAGACAGAGACAGAGACCCACATTGGAGCACCGGACTGAAATCTCAAGGTCCAAAGCAGGAGCAGAAGGAGAGCGAACATGAGCAAGGAACGCAGGACTGCGAGGGGTGCACCCACACTGAGACAATGGAGATGCTCTATCGGGAACTCACCAAGGCCAGCTGACCTGGGTCTGAATAAGCCTGGGTTAAAACCGGTCTCACTGAACATAGAGGACAATGAGGACTACTGAGACATCAAGAACAATGGCAATGGGTTTTTGATCCTATTGCATGTATTGGCTTTGTGGGAGCCTAGGCTGTTTGGATGCTCACCTTACAAGACCTGGACAGAAGAGGGTTTTCCTTGGACTTCCCACGGGACGGGAGGGAGGGAGTGGGACATGATTGGGGGAGGGAAAGGGGAGGCGGAGGTGGGGAAGAGACAGAAATATTTAATAAATAAATTTTAAAAAAAAAAGAAAAAAAAAGAATTTACTTATTCTCACATCATTTCTATGAGACTGGAACTATTATCTCCACATTTTTTTAAATGAAGATTTTCTTTATATGAAGCATATAGACAAAAAAATAACACTATCCAAAACATGCAAGTAGTAAAAACCATGGTGTCAGAACTCAAATCCCAGCACCTCAGCTTTTGTCTGTGCTGAATATGATGTACGGCAGAAGCTAAACACCCAACACGTATGAAGGGTAGCCGGTGTGCTAGAAAGTCTTGAGGATACAGCTACATTTCAAGGAAACTGGGATGAATAAGAGATAGAATAAGAGGAATTCTTCGGTCCCCTGTCCTTGGCATAGGCCTTTTAATAGTAGTGGAGCTGCTTCTGTGAGACTCTAGAGGGCAGGCTTCTACACCAGGTTTTTCATATGGGAGTTCTCAAACTGGTGCCCATAAAACACTGCTCCTTCTGATGTGTGCAGAAATTACAGGTGAGATACGTACGTTCAAACTGGAAACACACAAAGCTAAGCAGAGCCAATTGTTCTCTTTGCAGAATCCGCAGGCATTTAGCACCCCTGTCTCTAGCTGCCTAAGCATGGTAAATCATCAAAGGTGTGAGAGAAGAGAAATTGGTTGTATTATTTCACACAGCTATGAAGAATCCCTAAAGCAATATCTCAAGGAACAAATTTTGGAAAATGATGAACTAAGTCTGATGTGCTCTTGAATACATCACTCAATTACTTACAAAGAAAGGAAACTTCTCAGCATTTCTCTTGATCATCTGCCCTCTCCAGTCTGTTGCCACTGCCCCAGCTCTCTGGACACGGCGTTATAACCAGTTCTCCCAACCGCTTCTATCGCCCTCAATTCTTCCTCATGCTCCCTGTCCTCCACCCGCACTTCTCCCAGGCTTCCGGTCCACCTGCTTCCCCTTCCAGTGTTTTCTGCCTGGATTCCTTACTGTCCCAGGAGCCTTTGTTATGTCTTTAGCCAACACCCTCTTCTCCCCTGAGTAACTGTTGGAAATCAGCTAGGTTTAACGCAAGAGTTACTCAGGCGTCTATGTTAAATCTTGTGGCTGATGGGGAACGGGGGGGGGGGGGGGGGGGGGGGGGGGGGGGGGGGGGGGAGTTAGCGGCAGGCACCCTGCTGTGACAATCTCTGAGTCTGTGATCATCACTTCTCAGAAAGAGTTCAGCAGCATCCCCAGGGAGCTGGACCTGGGGAAATTGACAAGCTCCCTGCTGTGACCCTGGCATCAGGAAGAGCTGGATCTTTCCTCTGTCCACCCCAGTGGCAAAAGCCACCAGCCAGTAGCACTCAGGTGTGGTGGCAGGAGGCCTTCCTTCCCCTCCAACCATGAAACCTAAAAGAGTGGAGCCCCATTCTCTCTCACAGCCATGAACTCTCTTCAGGACCTTTGTCTGCAGCATTAAGAGCTTCCTAATAAATTTCTTACTAAAAGGGATAATCCACCTCAGTGTCCCTTTTGAATTCCCAATCTGAGACCTTCCATTTTCTGTTACCTTGTCTTCAAGCTTCCTGCCCAACCCTCCACAAGCCAGGACAATCTGTTTTCTTTCAAATACTTCCCATTCCTGACTTGTGTAAATTTCCACATTTACCCTAACCCTTCACACTGCTCCATTTAAGGCTGAGCCGCTCTTTGTTTGACCCCTCAAGTGAAGCCTTCTCCAGGATTTTAAAGACCAACTCCTTCCTTTGTGCTTTAGTCCCACCCTATTTGATTTTAGCCCCAAAGTGCTTTTGTCATTTCCCCCCCCTCAGCCCCGCCCCAACCCTCTCTTTCGGTCATTCCTTCATCTCTTTGAGTCATGCTTCTAAACCATCCTGGATTCCTCTACTTCTTGGTCCCCCCTCCTCAATTCACCCTAATCCAGCATCTGCCCAAAATACAGCTCGAGATGATTCCAGGAACTACAAGGGATGCCCGAGATGATTCCAGAAACTACAAGGGATGCCCGAGATGATTCCAGAAACTACAAGGGATGGAGCCCTCCATGCTGCTCACTCCAACTGCAGTGCTTCAATTATCCTTGACTTTTGTCCGTTAAGGCTTGTGATTAGAACGTGAAAGCAAAAAAGCCAGCTTAACCATACACAGACTTTATCCTGGGGTGACAGAGGCAACTCTGCAAAGTGCAAAGACCAAGCATCATGCTTCAGGAAAGACTAGAAACAGAGCAACACTGACAACCCGGAAGTGCTTTCTCCCTGCCTTTGACCTCCTCCCTTAGTCTCTGTGGGTGGTTGGCTGTCTTCTGTTCATATAATGCTCCAGTAGGTCACCACCAGGCTTCTAGTCTTCAAAGCCCTGGGAAAAATCTTGATCCTGCTGAGCTGTCCAACATGTCTTAAGTCTGTCTGAGGAATGAATACTGTTTAGGCTTAACCACACTCTGCCTCTGTCCATGCCAAATAAGTCATGCTCTACTTCAAAGAACACAAAGAGTAAACTTAATCTACTTTTACATACATCACTCCTGCAGACACTTCAAGACAATTATCATGTCTCATTAAAGCATTCTCTAAGCAAAACATCCTCTGGTCCTGGCCTTCTCAAGGCCCGTCGTCACACTAAATTGGTGATTATCAAATGCAGTCTCCCAAATTAATTGCATCAGCATCACCTGGGGAAGCTTGCTAGAAATGCAAATTCTTGAAACCAATTTCAGATTGTTGAAATCAACTGAACCAAGAACTCTAGACCCCGGCGCTCTGGGTTTTAGCAAGTCCCGCACACGCACCTCGTGTGCATAAAAGTTTGATCTGTCTTCTGAGTTTCCCAAAGCTTGTCTCACCCTCAGCTAAGCACCATATCACAGAGGTGGGATTGGCAAGAGACATAAAAACTAGTTTGATCTCTGTGGTTTTCATTATCCTTATCAACTCTGTATTAGTCAGCCTGATGTTGCTGTAACAAAATCGTTGAGATAACGTGCAAAGAGACTATGTTTGCTTTGACCCAGAGCTCTAGGTATGCCAGACCAAGATCAATTAGTTTCAGTGCTTTGGTCTCCAGTGGGAATGTGGAGTGGGTTGTTCACGAACCAGAAAGCAAAGAGAAAGAAGGCCAGTGGTCCACAATCTCATTCAGTGGCTTGCCTCCCAGAAATCTAAGAACCTCCCATAATCCTCTACTTCACAGAGATCCACAACACCTCCTGATAGCATTAGTCTAAGCTTCAAACATTCAGCACATGGATCTTTGGATAATAGCCATCTAAACCAGAGCCAACACCATAATTTAAAGGAATCTTGTACAACTGTCCATTGCTCTTTCCTTTAAATCCCTGACTTACTCAACCTTCTATTATTTTGTTCTTTAGTACATCTCGTTCATGGTAGACTCAATAAGTAACCATTGTATAAGTTAACAAATGAATGAATAAAAACTATGCACATATAAGTTATAATTAAACCATAGCATTGATTCATATTACTTGTTTGTCCAACTAAAATACCCAGGACCTTTTTCTTCTAACTGATATTGTTCATCATTGTATATGCCAGGCTAGCTGGCTCAGAGGCTCCTGGGGACCCTGCTTTCTCTGCCCCATATCTGTCACATGAGAGTGCCTTGATTACAGGCACACACCACTATTTAGGTGTCTTCTAGAGATCCTAACTCAGAGCCTGATTAGGCAAACACTTAACCCACTAGGCCATTTCCCCAGCACCCAAATCTAAGCTTTTTATATTCAGTCTATTATTTCTGACTTTTAAAATTCTTAGCCTTTTTAAATATTATGATTCTATCATTCAAAATAACATTCTGCCTCTTCTGTACATTACTCTTAAATTTTATCATGACTAGATATCCTTTCAAGTCCCTGTTCACAAGCCATATAACATTTTCAAACACTCATCTGGTGAGTCATGACAAAGACAGAAAAGATCCAGCTTCCATGTGACAGGAGCCAGAGCTGTGAACTCAGAGTGACTAGAAACCAAATTCTTCCACATTATCAGAGACTCCCAGAATCCAGTTTGCAAAGAGAGCAGATCTAAGCACACGAAGATCTGCTCCGTCTGTTTCATGTTGCTGGGCTCTAGTCCCCAAGAAACTGGGTGCCTTCTACCCCCTTGTTTTCTAAGATAATTATTCTAAGATGATATGTGAACTTCCCTAATAGGAAATAAATTTAGTCCTGGGCAGGGCTGCCCAGCTCCTCTAAAGACAATGATTGAGAACAGATCGGACTCTCCCAGAGAATCTGCTAAATCACACATTGATGGGATTGTTCCCCCAGAGAATCTGATTCAGGAGGCCTCCTGTGAGAAGCAAAGACAGCAGTTTCCAATTCCCTACCTGATGGTGGTACTTCTGGTCCAGGGACCAAAGTTAAGAGAATCCTGCGCCCTCAGTGCACCTGGGCCTTCCCTGGAAGTAGGCCTCTCATATCCCAGCACTGTATCTTTATAATCCCATCCCACTTACAATTCATTTGCACTCCACTTCCAAATAGATAAAGATTAAAGAATATTAAACCAAACATAATTTGACCCAAAGAGACCTCCAGATTCAACCCTCATTCCATCTATAGTAAACTGCCTCCTAAGTTAGTATGTAAACTAACCAAGGGCCTAATTTCAGAGATTGTTTTCATAACCAATAGCTGTCTCACTCAATTACAATTGAACTTCTTCCCATTATGAATAGCCGACTGATTCAAGTAAGGCAAAATGCTGGACTGAAACCATTTATAAGTCTCTGGACCTCACTTATGCTTGTTCAGAAATGCCACCTGACCACAAGGCAGACATGAGTTCTAAGGTCTGCCAGACTTGTGGATGGTTCTCTGCTCGATTCATTGAACATGTCTAAGGCTTGGCTTTTGACAGAGAATGCAGGAGGTTTGCATGACCACAATAGACAGTTTCTGAAGCTCTCAGAAAAGAGCCATGCATCAGTGGCTTGCTTCATGGCTTCGCAATAATTACCATTCCTGTTCTCTATACAGTAGGCTGTGCTATCTGGAATATACAGTTTACACAGCCATACAATGCTGAACAAGGCTCTTAGAATTCTGTGAAAATCACCCCCTGGATGCCATTTGTTGGGTGACTTCATTCAGGTAATTTCTTGCTAAAGCTGAACTTGGAATTCAGCAGTTCAGGCATTGGCTGTGAGGCCTGTGAGACAGCGGGAAGGCTTTTGGGCTGTGATCTGCAGGTGAAATACCGAAGTTTAGAGACGGCGCTGCACGTGCAGAACTTCTAGTTCACCCCCTTACAAGATTACACTTGAGCGAAGGGAATGGTAACACTACGTACTGGAAAAGAGACACACCAACCTCTGAGATGGGAAGAGATGAACCCAAACTGAAGAGACTTTGTAAGGGCCAGCTGCAGAGCCCACGTGTGTCACACATGATCCCCTTAATTTCCCTGCTAGTATGGCAGTAGACGTAGGTGTGTCGAGGGTGGAGTCCAGAAGGGTGTGCAGACACCATCTAGAGATTGGAAGATTTTCTTCAGCAGTGTGGATCAGCACCGTAAAAGACCACAGAGACTGACTGTGGCCGGGGTCCAAATCTCTGAGCACGAAAGAAACTGCAGAAACCTCATCTAAGAGGTAACCTAGGCAACCCTGTTAAACAGGACTGGCAGCCACGCCCACAGGACAAGCCTCTGCTCTGCTAGCCTCGGAAATTGTGGATAACAAATGTGTTGTTTTAAGCCTCCAGGCTTATGGTTAATTTGTTACACAGAAAGAGAATCCTACTTCCTTTGAAATCCTCAGCCTCCTTCACAGCAAACCCTTCCATGCTTTTACCTCAGCCTCTGAGTGACCAAGCATCTCAGAATTGTCCAGACCCTGACTTGTCTTTCTGTCTATGTACTTACTTCCTCTAGGTATCTAACTGTCCATATGTAAATCAGGAGGATTGGTCCATAGCCTCACTCAAATTCTTGCTGATATTTGCAACAACCTATTATTCCACAGCAAATACATGATGAGTCCTTTAACTTGGATAAGCCCAACATTTTCCCTCTCCTTCCCCTGTGGCCCTTAAAAAAAAAGTCATTCAAACACACAAAGTAGTGATAGTAAGATTTCACTAGTGTGGAAATGTTTGTCTTATTGAAAGCAACCAAAGGCATGCACGTTTTGCAAAGATTATTTTTAAAGTAGCAGAAAATACTGGCGTGTAAATTGAAGTGATAATCCTCCCCCACTGGAGGATAGTGCACTAAAAACTGTTGTCTTGAGATGAAGATGCCTGCGGAGATTTCACATCTACTTTTCAGGCCTACAAATAATCGTCCTGCCATTCCCAGTGTGCCTGGCTCAGGGAGAAAGGAAGTAAGACTTCCAAGATCCTCCGAGTCGTGTCATGATGTCACTCAGGTTTCAGAAACATCTCTAGCCTCCATGTTACTTGAAGATGAGAGCTATAATATTCTGGTTTTCTAATTTGCGTTGATTTGAGGTATTTTAGATTATAATGCCAATGGCTCTTGGGGGAATAATGAAAACTTTTCATGGTTGGCAGTCCTTGAGGGTATGAGTGATGCAGCTAATGTCAGATATGTATTCGATGTCCCTTTGTTGTGGAATTCTTCAAAATCTTCGCTGTCTGTTACCCCACAGATGCTCCTAAATACACCTCTCCTGCATTTGACTTTTTCTAGGTGTAGAGGAGGGAAAGGCAGATAATACCGCAAAAGTTAAATTAAATTTTAAGATACTTGGTTTAAACTGGACAAAGCAGTGGATGTTTATGGTCCCATTACTCGGGAGGCCAAGACAGAAGGCTCCGAGTTCAAGCCAGACTGGGCTTCACAGCAAGATATTGTCTCAAAACCAATGAAGAAAGAAAGAAATAGTTCTTGTCTTACAGTACTTATTTAACTGCTAGGTAAAGACAATTGCATCAAATGATTAATCTTATATGTATAAGACAGCTTTCCCCTCTGAACATTAGCCTTTAGTCACAAGACCATATATTCCTTTTCAAATGTATATTTTAATAACATATTTTATTAATTCTTTGAGAATTCATACAATGTATTTTGGTCATAGTCTTTCCTCACTCCTTCCCTAACCCCTCCCAGACCGTCTCATCTCCCCACCCTCTCTTAACGTCATGGCCACTTTGGTTTAGTTCGGGTTTTTTGTTGTGGTTAGTAATCCGCCCAGTCTTATGTGTGCTATCCATATACTCATTGGTGTGAGGCCATTTACTGGAGTGTGATCAGCTACAAGGGACAAAGCCTTAAACCCCAGAAGCCATCATGGTCAATGGGTCCTCTGTTAGAGGGAGGGGTTCACGAGTCCCACCCCTCCTTGACAGACTGGCGATGTCTTGATCTGGGCAGCTCTTAGCTAGGCGAGTGAGTTCATGGGTGCAGTGGTCCTGTCCTGTCCTGTCTGGAAGTCTTGTTCCAGTCCTCCCTGACTTCTGGTATTTATGGTCTTTCTGCCCCTTCTTCTGAGATGGTCCCAAGCCTTGAGGGCTGGAAAAGGGGATAATAAAGATATTTGTGACACTTAATTCTCTTTGCTTTGAGGAACTGTGAGTTTCCAGCTCCAGTATTAACCACCATCGGCTGCATTAATCTACGAGCACAGAGATACAAATTTAAAGGACAAATTGATACCTTGTCCATTTAGCAAAATAATAGTACAAGGTTGGCCCATGGAGTTTGAGAGCGTCCTAACCATAGGCTTGGAGCCAGATTTACAGAACAAGACGTGTTTGTGCCTCAGGAGTGGGCCTCATATCCAATCAGAAAACAGCTGGTGACCCCTATGCATGCATGGCACTATTTCCATGCCAGTCATTATTGTACCTCACACAGATCTGGATACTACTGTTAATAATGGCTTTTTTTCCCCCCATGGCAGCCTGCATAGCACCTTCCAGGACTATGGAAGCTACCCTGTTGAAGTAGGAGCGGCGGCAGGGCTGCGTCCCCGGCATCCGGCCGCCCACATGGCTAGCTTATGCCCCGAAATAATTACACGGAAACTGTATTCTTTCAAACACTGCCTGGCTCGGCTAGGTCCAGCTTCTTATTGGCTAGCTCTTACATATTGTTCTAACCCATTTCTAATATTCTGTGTAGCCCACAAGCTGGCTTACCAGGGAGGATCTTAACCTGCGTCTGTCTGGAGCGGGAGAATCATGGCGACCCCTTCACTAAGCTTCTTTCTCCCAGAATTCTCTTCTGTTTTCTCCACCCACCTAATTTTCTGTCCTATGAGGGCCGAGGCAGTTTCTTTATTATTACAAGACCCACCTCCATCACTACCCAGCAGTAAGGAAACTCCCTTTTGGACCAACTTAATTTCTCCATGCTGTGACCAAAGTTTATAGTGCCATCAGCAATGGAATCTTACCATCAAGTTCTGGTGGACAACTGACACAATGGCATAGGCTGCATTGTTTGCTCAGGGGCAGGGATCTCCAGAACACCCTGACCAACAATGCAAGAGGTATCCACACTTGGCATTGGGCTTTTTATTTAGCAACCTGTGGCTACTAGAAGGAACAGTCTCCCCTGTACAGGGTTAAAAAAAAAATCTTAAGAAGTTAAAAATGGGAGATATAGCCGGGCGGTGGTGGCGCACGCCTTTAATCCCAGCACTCAGGAGGCAGAGGCAGGCGGATCTCTGGAAGTTCGAGGCCAGCCTGGTCTACAAGAGCTAGTTCCAGGACAGGAACCAAAAGCTACGGAGAAACCCTGTCTCGAAAAGAAAAGGGGGGGGGGAGATATAATGGGGAAATGGGGAATAATGGGGAGGGAGGTGGAGAGAGGGTTGGGAGGGTAGGACGTAAGAAGGGGTGGTAAAAGGACGATTAACATTAAAGAGGTTTGAAAAGATCATATAGAAATCTACTGTTTTATAAATAAATATATGCCTATATATGCAATATGTATTCATATACTCATATAAAAAATGCATAGAGTCATAAAATACAAAATATTCTTTTGTTCTGTTTGTGTAAGTTTGGCACTGAATTTTCTATCTAATTTCTTAGTTCCTTAAAGTAAAATATCACCTCTCCTATCTCTAGTATCCCCCTCTTGTTCCTTTATCTCTTTTTCTAACAGTCTCACAAAGATATCCCAAGGATATCAAAATCTAAATCTAAAAGGTAACTTTAATTCTCCTTTTTCATAAGAATTGTGTTTAGTAGATAATGGACCACCAAATAATGTTTTTAAACATTTAAGTAATGTTTAAAAATGAATACTGTGTTCACTTATTCATTACTCCTTCCAGGGCTAGCTTTATGCAAGCTATGAATTCACTTGGGTTATGTTCCTGCAAGAGTCTAAGGAGTAAAATTACGCAGTTTTCTTTTATTCCCACTGAACCAGAGAAGCAGCATTTCTCACTGTGCACTCGCCCCTTCTCCAGCTTCCCTCTCTGATGGGGCTTCGCCTGTGTTGGTGCCCTTGACTCCTGTTCATCACTGAAGTTGATCAAAACTCCCTGGAAGCGGCCACTCTCGGCTGAGCATAATGCAGCTCCCAGAATACTCAGACCGTTCCCCCACTGCCTGCATCACACTGGTGATACCTACCCACTCTCTTGGTTTTCACCCTCATCAGACTGGAAGGCCACTGGGATTCCCTGATGCCTAGGGGACTTGACCACTGGTTTTCCCAGATGCCTAGGGGACTTGACCACTAGGATTCCCTGATACCTAGGGAATGTGACCACTGGGATTCCCTGATGCCTAGGGGCCCTGACCACTGGGATTCCCTGATGCCTGGACTTGACTGCTGGGATTCCCTGATGCCTAGGGGACATGACCACTGGAATTTCCTGATGCCTAGGGGACTTGACCACTTGCCTTCTCTGATACCTAGACTTGACCGCTGTTATTCCCTGATGGCTAGGGGCCTTGACCACTGGGATTCCCTGAATGCCTGGACTTGACTACTGGGATTCCCTGATGCCTAGCAATGGATCTGGCATGTTGATGGTGTTGAATAAATACAAAGTCAGAGAACAGAGCCAACTATAGTGCTGTAAGAACTGAATACACACATTATTGATTTTCCTAAGATTAGGAAGTGTTATAGAAGATTTAGTAGATTGTGAATAGCTCAGTGGAATAATACTAATTTGAGGGGGGAAAGACATTTCAAACAAAAGAATAACAGAGTCATTCATGAATGACAGGCTTTGTGAAAACAAATGGAAGCAGTGTACTTGGAAGCAGAACACTAAGGATGGTATACTGCTCTGATGTAACATAGACAACTATATGTCAAAACATATTGGATCAAAACCAAAGCTAAATGAGCCTTATCCTGAACCCAAAGCTTCCATCTGAGCTGTTTGCAGTCCATATGTTCTCTCCACATTTCTGCTCCAACTGTTTTTTAACCTGATCTCTCGGTCAGGAAAAACCTAGCGTTCATGTGCTGAAATTCCAACTAGGCACCAAAGTCTGCTTCATTGCCATCCCCTAGGCGATGCTGATGACTGTGGCAATGGTGGTGATGATCACCTCTGATTACCGAGCAGCGCCCATGTGCCAAGAACCATTTTATGCTCACTAAGCATCTCCAGCAATCTTGCCAACTTATAAATATAGGCTTTGCAATATTCAATTTTTTTACAAAGGGGAAAACAGACCCAGAGCTCTCAAGATTAATGTGAAGCAAGGCCAGTATTCAAACCCTCCACCTTCCTCTAAATGCCCTACTTCCTCAACACTTCCAAAGCCCCACAGATGCCTCCCCTGTCTCAACCACAGCCACTGCCGTGTCTTCCTTGTAATGATTCTTACAAGGCCAATCTATTCTTCGTCCTCCCTACGAGTGCTTGTGTGCTCAGAAATCACCAAGCATTGTAGAAATTAGCCAGTCCATGAACAATGGGCAGGTCATAAATGAAAATCTTCTAACGCCATTTTTTTTAACAAAAACCCAAATTAAACTACTTCAACGACACGCATGATATCAACTTGCTTGAGGTGCTAATTATATCTACAGCTTGGTCCTTCCAAACAGTTTCTGTTGCTCTTACAGAACAACAACAAAGGAAATCCTATTATGGGGACAAGCTGTGTTATCTTTGGTCGCACAGGCTTAGGAAGAAATCCTCTTTTATTCTATTCTTATTCATAGAGACATATCCAATACCTCTTCTCAAAAGGTTTCGGTTTTCATCACAAACCTCCTCTGCAGGTTTTTTCTTTTTTTTTTTTTTTTTTTTTTTTTAGAAAGAAAGAAACCACCAGCAGTAACCAGCCCACTGATTTCATAAATCTGCACCAGGTATAACTGATGATTCTTCCACCTATATAAGCAAGAAGAAGTAAACTCCTACCCACTAATATAAATCCTCATGAGTGACCTGCATGCTTAAGTTTTCCTCTCTGGAAATCTAACTAGGGCAATGGATCTTAACTAAATTGACTTCATAGCTCAGCTCAAGATTCATTCATCACACAGAAATTAAAGTCAATTTCGTCCCCATGGCTGGACGTTGGCTGCATGTGTCATCAGAAATAACTCTGCCTACGTTGGTGAATTCAGAGCGCAGTCATTTTGGCATTTGTTTTTATATAACTTATTTCCCTTTGGATTATATAAACTAGATGAAATGTATAAAATGAGAATTCAGAGGGAAAAAATGACAGTTCAGATATAGAGAGAAATGTATCTCACTGATACACAGCCTTATTATAGTGGTAGTGTTATGGAATGTGTGTGTGTGTGTGTGTGTGTGTGTGTGTGTGTGTGTGTGTGTGTGTGTGTGTGTGTGTCTTGCTCCTTGTATCCCATGGAGCGGATCTGAACAAGGTGTCAGCTTTGAAATGAAACATGCATGAGAAACAGAGATGGAAGGAGGCAGCAACACTGCCCTTGGTTATTAAAGATCCAGTCAGAAGCGTGTTCACATTCTTCTTGGTCTTTTTTTTTTTCTAATATTTTTCAGGAATATATATTTATAGTATTGACCTTATCGTAAAAAAATTAATTGCCCAGTTTATAACTTTAATCTAATCTCCACCTCATCATACTCAGATCCTATATATCCAGCCACAAAGAAAGGACAAATTAAAGAAATTGAAGCTTATTTCTTCCTTTGGAATAACCTGTGTCATTGTTTCTGTCATAATTTCCCTTTTGAGGGAGACTGCTCTAAAGCCTGCCCTTGCTGCTCCAGCAAGATGTGTGTGAGCACATAGGAAAGACCTTGTCGCTCCCGTGACTTGAGGCTGTGGATGTTTCGTTGGCAGTGAGAGAGAATAAAAATCCCCATCCCAGAAGATAGAGGTGATTTCCAGCACTTACAATAAAGGAGAAACTTGAATATCTCGGAGAAGCTATTGGAGCATGCTACGCTATCACCATGGATGAATCCCAAAGGGTCATTTTCTATAAATCCCATAGGGGTCTTTCTAATAAAAATTATGCCAGGAGGAAGGAAATCCATCTTTTCTTAATAAAGTCAGTTTATTATGTTGCGTGAGTGAGCAAAGTCAAAGTGTGAATATAGAATCCATAAGATTAATTCACTATGCCATGTATTCAGCTTTAAGTAGATGAAGAACTTGCTCTATCCCAGTTGAAGAGTTACCTGAAGTGAAAGAAGCAACTACTTCTTACCCATCTTGATGCAAGCTGAGACCCTCCCCATCTTTGCAGAAGAACAAAGGAGCGGAATTTCAATAACAACAAAGGTATAACCAAACGAACTCATCTATAAGGAGTCTAAGGAAATAGAATTTACAACACACACACAGGAACCAAGGACAAGATGCTGTTGTGTGAGGAAAGCCAAAGGGAGCTGAATGATAGGTGAGCTTGCTGGGAAACAGGAGGCCGATTGAGAATGACAGAGCCAAGCAACAGGGAAACGGGGAGGCTGTATCCCAGTCCTCGGCCAGGGAAATGAGTGCTTCCTCATTTCTCAAACTTGAGAAAGGCAGCTTCCAAGTTTCTGGAACTATATTGTCCTGGATAGCTGCATGAAGCCTTCCTAAATGTCAACCAGAGTATTCTATGAATTTAGCCTGGGAGAGGGAAGGATGTCCTGTCTGCCTGGAGGTAGGGCTGGGATGTGGGAACTGACTGCCCCCACACATTCTGCCCCAAGAGCACTTCCAGCCTCCAGACCCTTTCATCCATCCAAATTCCACATTTGAAATAATAATGATAACAATATCATGAGAACTTCATGAAGAGTGGTCATGAAGAAGACCTTTGTAAAAAAAAATTTCTAGATTGTCTTGAAGCTAGGGAGCTAAGGGGGAACTTTCCTCATCTCTGAGAGGTTTCAAAATTATATCCTACTCTACATTTGAACTAGAAAGATCTGCATCCTCCATTCATTCTCTCCATCCACTCAAAAATCGAAAGTTCCCCGTAACACAGTGCGTGTCGGTGTCTCCTTGCCCTGTCATCTCCACTCTGGCCTGTGGGTCTTCACTAAACCTTGCACCATGTGTCCATGTAGAATCTCTTCAGTCAGAACAAGGGGTGAGGCCATTTGTGGGCACTGGGATCAACGAGAAGACACTTCTGTTAGTAATGATTCCAGTGTAATTCATCATCTAAGGATAAATCTATATTGATAGAAACTAATTATCTCTACTGTCACAGAGGATAATGTTTGTAGGAAAGTTTAAAGAAACAAAATAACCAAACTACACATCGTATGCTTAGCATATTAATATAAATTGATTTTAATTACTGTGGAACTTAATCCAATCTTGCTTTGTCTTTTCTGAAGGACAAAGACCTCAGTCTCCTGCTTGCATCAACATGGGATGTTTCTATGTTAGTCCTACCACTGTGCAGACATCCTGAGGCTCTTCTCTCAAGCCAACAGGGGAGAGGGGGGTGAGTTCATTGATTTCTAGGAAATTTGGAAGAGTACTCTGGCTCTGCATTGACCTTGGACAATTAGGCAACTTCCAAGAACCTTGTTTTGATTTTCTTCTGTTCTTGTTCCACCTATTCCAATGACAGCAGTCTCTTCTCAACAGAAACCTTGAAATTCTTTCCTCTTAACTCCAGGGTCCCTTGGGTCTTATCAGACTATGAAGACCCGAATCACTAAGACACTGAGGTACATGACTTCACCTCTTCTAATGAACTACATTCTAGCTGGCAGTGGAATAACATACAAGTGCTTAATGCTGATCAGAGTAGGACAGGGTCATAAATTGGGTGTTGAACGCATTCTCCCTGGAGCACCCTGTTCCTCCACATCACATATCTAAGCCTCCTGCACCAACCAGGAAAGGGGTGGGTGGTTCCCAACAACGGGCAGAAGCCACACGGCAGCTCTCCACAGTTCTGTCTAAAATAAGCTCCGATCTTCTGTTTTGCCATTTACTGCCTCTTCCTTTCCCAAACCTTCCAAATTCAATTCTTTTTTTTTTTTATTTTTTTTTATTTATTTATTTATTTTTTTTTAATTTTATTTTATTGAGAATAAGAAAAAAAAGTTTCCGCCTCCTCCCAGCCTCCCATTTCCCTCCCCCTCCCCCACTCTTCTCCCCCTCCCCCCTCTCTTCTCCCCCTCCCCCCACTCCTCTCCCCCTCCCTCTCCTATCCAAAGAGCAGTCATGGTTCCCTGTCCTGTGGAAAGTCCAAGGTCCTCCCCCCTCCCTCCATGTCTAGGAAGGTTAACATCCAAACTGGCTAGGCTCCCACCAAGCCAGAACATGAAGTAGGATCAAAACCCCTTGCCATTGACCTTGGCTTCTCATCAGTCCTCATTGTTCGCCATGATCGATCTTGGGGGTGGGGTGGGTTGGGGATAAGGGGGGACAGGGAGAGAAAAGTAAGAAGGGGAGGATTGGGGGAACTTGAGGAAACAGGAAGATTGGGATAAAGGAAGGTTGGATAGGGGAGCAGGGAAGCACATATCTTAGTTAAAAGAGCCACCTTAGTGTTGGCAAGAGACTGGAACCTAGAGTGGCTCCCAGGAGCCCAAGGCGATGTCCCCAGTTAGTCCCTTGGGAAGCTGAGGATAGGGAACCTGAACTGACCCTATCCTATAGCATTACTGACGAATATCTTTCATATCACCATAGAACCTTCATCTGGTGATGGATGGAGATAGAGACAGAGACCCACACTGGAGCACTGGACTGAGCTCCCAAGGTCCCAATGAGAAACAGATGGAGGGAGAACACGAGCAAGGATGTCAGGACCACGGGGGGGGGGGTGCACCCACCCACTGAGACAGTGGGGCTGATCTATTGGGAGCTCACCAAAGCCAGCTGGACTGTGACTGGAACAGCATGGGATAAAACCGGACTCTCTGATCATGGCGAACAAATTCAATTCTTGAACTCTATCAACTATAGTGTCCTTTGTGGTCTCTGTTAGTATTTGTGCCTGTAGCAGTGACTCACGGTTGAAAAACGTATAAAGCACAGCATCTATTCTAAGTAGTTCCCTCTGTGTGGAGATTGGCATAGGGATGCCAGCAAAAAGTTGTTCAGTTGATGGTTTTCTGTCATAATAAGAATTGTGATCATGTGTCGATAGCTCTTTCAATTAGTCTATATGCCTTCTTCAAAACCATCTTGCATTGAAGAAAATGAGTGATTTCTTTACTCCTATGACTGACTTCAGGGAAAGTAGCTTGTCAACAGCTTTAATAAGATGACATTTTCCCCACTACTAGATTAAATGCCATGAGAGCCTACATGAATCCTGTCAGGACCAGACCTACTCAAGAATTGGGCCAGTAATGTGTGAGATCTGGACGCTGAGACAATACCCACAGTGACACAGAACCGACTGATGGAAAGTGGGCGGATCTACTCTATGCAAGTTCAATAAGGGAATATGAGCACCAGATAATTCTTTGGCAGACATTTAAAATATAAGGCTTAACAGCCATTATAATGATAGCTGTAACTCAGGATATGCTTGTATTAACACATTAAGACATAAAAAAAATTTTTTTTTTTTTTGGAAATCTGATACTACATAGTATTAGTGAAGTTTTTCTCTAGAAGCCAAAACATGAGACATGATATGACCATTCCTCTGAAATGCACCAGGGTCTCACTCCTTCCCACCCAATTGCTTAGGCCAGTGCTATCGGAACTTGGTCAATGCTCCTACATCTGTGGGTTTCCCCTGGTTCTCAACCTCCCTAATGCTGAGACCCTTTAATACAGCTCCTCATGTTGTGGTGACCTCCAACCATAAAATTACTTTTGTTCCTACCTCACAACCATAATTTTGTTACAGTTGTAAATTATAACATAAATGTCTGCTATGCAGGAGATCAGATATGTGACCCCCAGAGGGCTGTGACCCCCAGGTTGAGATCAGATAGAGTAGAGCTTATGTGCTTGGAAACATAAGATGTTTGCTCTAGGTCATTGTTCCATTAACCCCCATCCCACTGCTCTGCAACCCAAGCTCCACATAGGGGTCAGTTTGACCAGTTTGGATCTAGGAGTGAAGAAAACAGAAAATGATATTTGTGTCTGTATGATAGACGCAGTATAAAATTTTAGTTAACTAAAATCTGGACTGGATGATTCCTCAGTTGCCAGTTGCTGTGGGAGCTCCTTCCTTCAGCCAATAGCCTTTAAGATACCAGCATATTTGGGCATGGTCTCTTTTGCTTTAAAAAGCAGTGGTATCCTCTCTCTCTCTCTCTCTCTCTCTTTCTCTCTCTCTCTCTCTCTCTCTCTCTCTCTCTCTCTCTCTCTCTCTCTCCCCCTCTCTTGTTTCCAGCTCTGCTTCCAGCTACTAGATTCTGTTTCTGATCGCACAGAGGGCTGTTGTCTAGGACAGTGATCTGTAAGTTTTTCCCTTAAATAAATAACCCTTTTATTAATCATAATTCCAAACTGATGTGGGATTGTTTTGTGACTTATGTCTACAGTCAATTTTGTTCCACACCAGTGAATTTGCTGTCCGCACAGGCAGGAATTTAGACTCTCAAACCTAACACACCTGGAATACTCAGCAACTGTGAATCTTGTGCCTTAAAATTCCCTACTTTATAGATGTGTTCAGAGTTAGAGCATCCAAAGCCATGCAAGATCTTCCACATCCCGAACAAAACCAGATTCTACTTACTAAACCAATAAACATTGTGTATCTTTCAAAGCAAAAGGGGATATTTTTAAGTCCCTCATATAAAAATTAAGTGTTTCTCTGTCAGGAGTTTTTAATTGATTGATGTGTTACTCTGTAAGTGATTTGAGAATTATATTTCTTTTGTTTAATTCATGTACTCATTCCTCTTCCTCAGGATAGTCAGAGTCACCTGCATTAGGAAAAGAGTTTGTTTTTGTGTTTTGAGTTTTTGTTTTTTTGTTTTTTGTTTTTCGAGATAGGGCTTCTCTATAACTTTGGAGCCTGTCTTGGAACTAGCTCTTGTAGACCAGGCTGTCCTCGAACTCACAGAAATCCACCTGCCTCTGCCTCCCGAGTGCTGGGATTAAAGTGCAGCACCACTGACTGGCTTTTTTTTTTTTTTTTTTTGAGTTTGTATATTTTTAAGCAAACAGTTAACAAATAAATGAATTCTGTTTTGGAGAAATTTATGCTGGAGTCAGAGCTAAAAACTCTCAAAAGGTTTTTATTTTATTTTATTTTCCTAGGCCAGGGAGATGGCTCCATTGGCAAGGTGTTTCAATCTACCATAGCCATGTAATTAGCCATGTGTGGTGGCCACATCTGTAATCCCAGAGTTGGTGAGGCAGAGACAGGCAGTGCTCATTGGCCAGCCGGTCAAGCCTACGTGGTGAGCTCCAGGCCACGAGAGACCTTGTCCCTATAAACAATGCGGGTGTCTTCTAAGGAATGACATCCTAAATTGACCTCAGCCAGCCACACTCACAAGCACACCCATGCCCACATGCTCTCACATGCACACACATAAATGCACATACAAAAATAAACAATAGATACAGCTTTCTTTTCCCCAGGATGAGTTAACTCTGGGTCTGATATAATTTCCTTTCAGGGTGTGTTTTATACCATGATTGCCCCACACGTCCATCTTCCTGGCATCTCCACAGAGCCTCAGATAACGGTGTTCAACCCAAATTCTATCTAATGCTGAGTGTCAGCCTAAATCAGAGGCAGTGCCAACATGGAGAAGAAGCCTTAAGTCGTGAACCAGTGTGAATGACAAGCTGCTGGTTGGTGGCACTGTAACACATATGATATGTGCAGCTGCTATATTTTCTAACACATATTATCAACCAATGAGCCTCGTTTCATAAACCACATTCAACCTCCAGACACATCCATTTATATGCACAGCTTGCATATGCCATTAGGGAAAGGCAGAATTTATCGAAACCTTCAATTAATTAAGCCTTTTCTACATTCTATTTTTATGAGCAAAGCCAAGCATGAGAAAACCCATAGAGAGGACACTTTAAAATCCATCAAATCCTGGAGCTCCCTGAACATTAAGGCCAAACCTCTACACAGGTGGCCTTTCATTAATCCTTCTTTTAAAAGCAATTATGCTAGTTACTTTGGGGTAGCTGTCACTAAAATGCCTAAGAGAAAAACTTGAAGGAGAAACTATTCTTCTTGGCTCACAGTTTCAGAGTTCCTTCCATCATTGCTTGTCCCATGTGCTTGGAGAAAACATCACGACTGTGAGAGTAGGAGCATATTTGCTTCGTATCAAATAGGAAGGAGCAAAGACGGGAAGAGGATAATGACTGCTGAACTTGCCTAAAGGTAAGACAGTCCTTCGTGGTTCCTTCTTCATGAAAGAGACTGCCAACATTTTGCAGGACACAGAAGAAAGCAACTGATGAACTTCACCAATACAAGGCATAAGAGATATTCAAATTTCCTGCTTCATAGAAAAGTTTGTCAGGAACTATGGGCCTGTAGGCTGAAGATGGATGCCCCAATGGTGCAGAGGAATTTGGGTGACTTTCCAGGCAGCAAGATGTCTCTGTCAATTTTAGGGTTGTGAAAGTTGTTTATAATACACTTACTGTTTACTTAGGTAATAGTATATCCTTCTGGAGTCTTTGATGGAGTTGAAGAATACGCATAGTTTTCCTTAGTTATGATAAAAGATAAAGTAGATATAAATATTGTAACTATAATTCTTACTTGATAACTGTTTTGTTATATGTAATTTTACTATGTTAAATTTAAAATCTTCCTTTTTATTTGAACAGAAAAGGGGAAATGGTGTGAGAAGTCCTTCTGCCACTTTTATTGGTTACTAAATAAAGAAGCTGTTTTCAGCCAATGGTTTCATAGAATATGCCCAGTCTGGAAAAGATACATATAGAGAGTAGGCAAAGTCAGTGAGGTGGCGTGTAACCTCCGCAGCAGACAGACATGCCAGAACCTTGCCAGTAAGTCATAGCCATGTGGTGATACACAGATTAATAGAAATGGGTTAATTTAAGATGTAAGAGCTAGCCAATAAGAATCTAGAGCTAATAGGCCAAACAGTGATTTAATTAATTCACTTTCTGTGTAGTTCTTTTGAGTTGGGGCACCCGGGAACAAATGAGCAACCTCCACCAAGAGATACCCTCACGGTGGGCAAGACAGCTCAGCAGAGGCTCCGGAACATAGGTCTGAGTACCTGAATTTAATCCCTGAGTGTCACAAAGTGGCTGGAGAGAACGCCCACACATGCTGAACAGTAATGGTAGCCACACAGACAATCAAAATAAAAGGTCCATCTGTGATGATCTATGATGCACTTCCGTCCAAGGTAATCCTCACCTCCCCAAGTTTCTACCACCTTCCAAATATATCACCACAACCTGAGGAGCTGAGCATTCAACACACAAGCCTGCCGCTGGCATTTCAGAGTCAAGCTATAACAGCAAGAGCTAGAAGAGTTCTCTGAAAGTAAAACAGAAAGGGGAAATTGTGCCAGGTAAGGGAAAGATGAGGAGAAGAAGTCAATTCCAAAGCTTCTTCCCTCTGGGTCACTAGGGAAGGCCAGACTGCTCTGTGAATCAGGCTACATCTCAGTGGCCCAATACAATAAACACTCCCAATTGCAGGGGCTCCCCTGCCACACACACCTACACAGTCACAGATAAAGACAGACAGACAGACAGACAGACACACACACACACACACACACAGCATGCTGAACAGAAAAGAGTGAAATAGACACTCAAACTCAGGAAGTAAAGTTTCTACCCAGAGAGATTCCTTTTGCTTGGTCTTATTTTCTCAAAGCCACCCAGTCTTAAGGTAGCTGAAGGTATAAACGGTTCCATGTATCCCCTAGGTGAGCGGGACAAAGATGCAGGGATGACGCCTGACACCCGACAAGAAGCAATGTCCAAACTTGAGCACAGCTCAGACTTGCTGCCCCTGGGTCTTTGCCTGCATTGCTGAAGAGGAGGTAACAAAGATAAAATGTAAGCATAAAATGGAGCTGGGCGGCTTAAACATTACCTTTTTCCATTAAATTTTTAGGAAACTTGTTAAACTTTTTGGGAAAGTTAAACAAACTCAAGCAATTTAAAAGCAAACAAACAAATAAAACCCCTCTTAACAAACAGAAAAATTTTCAGAATACCCATCTGGTTAAAAAAAAAAAATCAACTAACCAGACTACGATTTACAAATTTGTACTCTCATTCATAGCTGGACTTTTTAAATGAGGTTTCAGTTTTAGCTATTACAAGCACAGAAAGACTAAAGTCCACCAATAAAAGCAGCTGTGATTGCCACCCAGGCAAGCATAGTTACTCTGCCGCTTTCGGTGGCTTGGATTTACAGCTGTGTGTAGAGTGAGCTGGGGCTGGTGTAGCCGACAGCCTTCCTGACGCTCCTCCCTTCCTGTAATGCTGTAGATAGAAGATAAGAGGCAACAAGAATGACCAAAAACCTCCCACGTGAAGCAGCAGGAGGAGACAGCTAACTACTGAAGGAGACAGAGGGGAAACTGTCTACAAAAACATTTCTATTAGTGAGGAGCAAAGGCCGCACTTGATCATCTGCCAGGTGACTTACCAATTAACATTGCTAATGTTGACCCTAAAACATAAATAAAATTTCTGTCTCTCAAACTGTGACTGTCTGATCTCTGGGGCCCCATTTGGACTTACAAGTGTTTAATTTTATTTTAAAAGGAAGTTGGGGGGGGGAGCACTGCTCTGTAAGGGTCCTAAAAATGGATAATCACTAACAAATATGAGCTAGAAACTTGGCTTCTTTAAAAAAAAATAAAACTAAGGAGGACAAGGAATTAGGCAAGGAGAGAAATCAATAAAACAGACTGCCAAAATGTCAATATAATCAAACGCTCTGAATGTATAGTGCGAATTTTGGTTGGGGAAAAAATTACAAATCAGTTCAAACAACAAAGCAATGTGTTGATATCTGTTGCTGGAAATTCCAATAGCAGTGTGGACCAGCAGCACAGAAATGTTCACCTGGAAACCCAAAGGCTGCGTCCCTGCTGTCCCAAGGTTCACCTCGACCTAAGGCTATACCTGTGTGAATGCAAGAGTCCTGGCAACCAATGCCACATGTTGTTGACACCGACGTGGACAAAAAGAGCATGATTGCCCTTGCCTTTCAAAGAAGCATCATCATGCATGAGATTTCCTGGGATTGGTAGCAGGTGGATTCCCTCCTTCATTCCTTAACCAAACATTATACCCAGGTCATGCTAGGTGCTGCTAACCCAAGCCAAGGAAGAACCACAGAGTCCAAGAGTAAGTGCACCTTCTCTGGGTGCACATAGGCCACCGGAGGAAGCAGGGAGACAGCAAGAAGACGAAAATGGTGGCTGGAACATAATTAGCAAGTGTCCATAAGAGAGAAAGCAAGCCAGGAAAGGGAGGCTCTAGCAAGTTAATTTATTGAGCAAATAATTCATCAGCTAGTATGCTAGACACTGATAGAATGATAGAGAAATAAGCAATGCACAGTTCTTGGCAATCAGGGAAGGCAGAGGCCTTAAAGAGCCGACTGCCATGGGAATCAATCAGACACATGGCTGTAGAGACGCAGGGGGAGTGCCGAGAGTGCCCCTCTGCACACTGAAGTTCCAAGCAAACAAGGCCCCATCAGGCCCATCCAGGAACCCGGGGACACTAATCACAAAGTCATCCCTGCATCTCCAAACACAAATTAGATTTCCAAAAACTAAAACTAAAGCTTTTTTAAAACGCTAAGTTATCATTTCAGCATTGACGTGTGATTGCTTTCCATCTGTTGTTCAGGCTTTCAGTAAAAAATTATCCTGTAATGTATTAAATTATATGATCCTTGTCTTCTATTAAATTAACCTAGAGTGGCCAGGTGCTGGTGGCGAACACCTTTAATCCCAGCACTTGGGAGGCAGGTGGATCTCAGTGAGTCAGAGGCCAGCCTGGGCTACAAACAATAAAACAAACAAACAAACAAAAAAGCCAAGAGCGTTTTCCATCATCAACTTTTTGCAGCAACAAGTCCCATGGCAGTAAGTATCTTTTATCTTTATATGAATTAAATTAAAATGGCTTTATATTGTTTGGAGGGGTTTTTTTTTCAACATTGGAAATAGAACATACAAATGAAAGCAATTAAACTATACAAGGTATTCCAATTTGGGAACACTAAATAGATGAAACAATAATAAATGCAGTCAGAAATATAATTTAACTTCTTATTTTATGAATTTGGAAACATATTAAGTGTTAAATCATGGCCCTTGAAATACAGCTCATAGAGTAAAATCCTAACATAACCCAATTATCTTGTGGGTTTTGCTTGTCTGCCCCAGCCCTGTGATGGGGTCAAATCTCACAGACGGGTCTGGCTAGCCAAGGAAAAGTGAGATAGAATGGATGCTAGGAAATATCTCGACAATGAGGTCTCCCGTGTTAGAAAATTTCCTCTGAAATGGAACTGTGACAAGTATCAGCTCCTGGGGACATAGAAAATTAGTTTGCTCAAAATTCCAAAAGGCGTGCTCCAGAAAGGCGAAGGAAAGGAGACGGGCACAATACCCCGCCAGGCCTCTTCCCTTCTCGGCAGCTCTGAACGTGACAAAGGCACATTTAGAAAACATTTATGTGTGGCTCACCTTGCACGCCAAGGTACACGATGCATCTCCTGCAGACCAAATGGGACCTTTCATTTTCCGGTTTACAAAGAATAAAATAAAAGTAGAGCCTGTCAGCTCTAGGGGGAAGAAAACAGACTCGAGTCATGCAGGACCCTGAACTGCTCCGTCTTCAGTGGGGAGTAATGACCCAGGGCTGCTCTCAGACACGGGGTAAGGCTTTTCATGCACAACGAGAGAGGCTGAGAATTGCCCTGAGACCCTGAAACTTCCTGTCTCCTGATCTCGGGCAAGTCCTCCATCCTACTTCACAGTCTGTGGATGTCAACCTGCATCTCTCCCATCCCTGGCCTCTATGGGTCATAAACAACTTCACCAACTCAGATCCAAAATTGTGGGCATCATGCTAGCCTGGGGCTCCTAGTACCCCTTCCTCTAGATCCAGAGTGCTGTTATTATAGGCATTCACGCAGCACCCATATATTCTGCAAAAGAGAAGACTCTAGAGTCACAATGGTTTCATGAGCTTATGTAAAACCCTTCACATGAACCAACAGACAAAACACAAGCCGTTATTTTTCCCAGGGCCTGCCACGCTGCCTGTAAACACTGGATATGTGATTGGTGAATGAAGGCATGTGATGGGGTAACCACAAGTCAGACAGCTGACTTCCGATTCTCTAAATCACACTTCTCATTTATAAGAATTGAGGTTTTTTTTTTTATTTATCCCAGTAGCTCTGTCATGGAACAGAGTCTGCCATAAATATTCTACGGGCCCAATGTTCACTGGGTATGAACAGCCTTATCTGAGTCTCGACACCATTCCTTCAGGGATCTGTTGCTCAAGGTCTGTGTAAATTTATTGCAGTGAAATGAAAATTTTCAAAGCCCTCCATTGGATTAGTTCTGATGTTGCATGGAAATCCACCCTAAACATGCCTAGATTTTCAATCTTATTGTTAAATATATTTATATACTTTCATGCTTGAAGTCAAAACTCATTTATACAACATTTTGATTGTTGTGGGTTTCTTTTTTAACTGAAACACAACTCACGTTAAATTGGTCACCTGGGGTGTTCTTTTCCACTTTTTTGGGGATGTTACTGTGAGGAGACATGAGAGTCCCCCCCCCCGTTTGTGTTACTTTGCAAAGTGGGCTATTCTGTACCTATAATGATACAGTCTCAGCAGACAGTGTCTCAAGTCCCAGTTGTCTCTGATTATCTAGGGCATCATATTTAACCTCTAAAGCAGTGGTTCTCAACATACGGGTTATGGTTCCTTGGGGGTCAAATGACCCTTTCCCAGGAGCAGCAGATCAGATATTTACAATTTGATTCATGACAGTAGCAAAATTACAGTTATGAAGTAGCAAAGAAATGATTTTATGGCTGGAGGTCATCCATGATATTGGAATTGTATTATAGGGTTGCAGCATTAGGAAGGCTGAGAAGCTCGGCTCCAGAGTATGTGATATGGAGATTTGTTATGTCCTCTTCACCCTTCTCTCCCCCTAGAGAGATGGGAGAGACTTATCTGGTGACCAGTACATAAGCACCTGAAATCCATAGGTTCCTGTCCCCAAAGGTGAGTTCACAGTATCAAAGTGCTCAACACGTCATCTATAGTATCTATAGTCCTCTAATTCTCTCTTGCCTAGTGTAGCCCTCCACTGGCCTGCCCTCCCCTCCACCTCCAGCTGGACAACATGAGTTTTCTGCACTAGGAGGCCCAATGTTCTCTAGCTTCTCTACATAGGACCAGAAGGCTTGTTTCAGCTGTGGCTGCTAAAGAATAGAAGCAAGGCACTGTTATCTACATCAGCTTGTAGAAAGTGCATTTCATACTTTAAATTGATACACATGATGTTACTGTACCAGAACACGGACAAAAGCTGGGCACATTCCAGAAATTTAAGACATGATCTCCTAGAGACGGGGTTAGGATTAAAGCAAGAAGGAGTACACCCAAGCATCAACATCTGGGTCAACATCTGGGCAGCATGTGACAAGGAGGAATTCATACACCGAGAGCCAAGGGCAAGCAAGAGAATGGCAACGGGCATATATAGACCACTGTGTGATGGGACCGATTCCAGCATTAACCCAAAGATAAGTTTAAAGAAGTGAGGTTAAGGAGCAACTTCAATCACTGACAATCTGTAAGAAATGTGGTCAACAGAAACTTCCTCCTTTGTGACCAGGCCTCTTAGAGCCAGAAGGTACCACGTGAGCCTTCTGGGGAAGAATCGTCATCAAAAACTTTACTCACATGTGGATTTTGTATACAATACTGATAGTCCATTAAAGATGAGTCCATGTTGTTAGCAAGTCTGTTATGGGGCAATATGATGGATATTCTTGGTTGTCAACTTGTCTACATCCGGAATTAACTGTAATCCAGGAAAGGAGGGCGCACCTGTAAGAGATTTTTTTTCCTGATTTGAAGTGGATGAATCTCCTAGGCAGGACCTTTGAGGTAGGAAGACACACACCTTTGTTCAAGTTTCTGAGGTGTGAAGACACACCTTTAATCTGGGCCACACCTTCTGCTGGAAGCCTATATAAGGACATGGAAGACAGAAGCCTTTGCTATTTGCATGCTTGCTCTCACCTTGCTAGTGAGTTCAGTCCTTAATTGGCACTAGAGCCTACTTCTTTGGGACTCCAACATCGATTAGAAACCAGCTAAGACATCCTAAGCAACCTGGATCCCCGGACTTTCTCATTGATAGCCAGCCATGGTTGAATTAGCTGGACCACATTCTGTAAATCTTTCTAATCAATCCCCTTTCTATATAAGAAAGGAAGAAAGGAAGAATTTCGTAATATTTGAGTCTTTAAGGCAATAAATTAGAAACATATAGTGCAATTAAAACAATCTTTAAAAGATACTAAATTAGAACTGGGGAGGTGGCTCAGTCAGGAATGAGCCTGCTACATAAGCAGGAAAGCGTAAGTTCAGATTTCTAGCCCCCAGCTGAAAACTAGACGTGGAAGCACAGATCTGCAACCCCAGGGCTGGGGTGGAGCAGAGAAAAGAAAACTGAGAGTGTTCACTAGCTAGCCAGTCTGCAGTGAGCTCCGGTGACAAGAGAGGCCATCTCAAAGAGCCTGGCACTCCACACACCCAAAACTGCATTTACCCAATGGACATATGCCTCTCTCTCTCTCTCTCTCTCTCTCTCTCTCTCTCTCTCACACACACACACACACACACACACACACACACACACACAGGAGGGGTAGAATAAAGAGCTCACAGCAGCCAGGAAGCCCTACTTCTCCTCCAGGAAGCAGTGATGATGATGACGTGGGATAGTCGTCGTCCACCATATCTCTAACTATGACGGGAGCAGCAGCCACAGCTTAGGACAGAAGTCTTCACATGGAGCAAAGGAGAAACTGTGCTGCCATTAGTTAGAGCTCAGAGAGGGAAAGGAACAGGGTCCCTGAAGGTCAGGACACAGTGAAGAGAGCTCCAGCAACTGAGAGTCACCAACGGATATGGGGACCGGTTGATATGCTACATATTCTGAATCCAGCACTGCACAGAAGAAACATATTAAAAGCCACGTGTGTAATTCTTCTAGGAGTCATGTGGAAAAGTAGAAAGAGATGTAACTCACTTAACTTAGTACGTCCAAACTATCAATGCTTCAACACTTAATCGGTATCTAAGATTACTAAGCTATTTCGATTTTTAAAGCATGATTTGTGAAATCTTGTGTGCGCTTTCTACTCCACAGTGTGTCTCAGTTCAGAAAAACACATTTCAGGTGCTTAGTGGCCCCATGCCGGGACATCCGACAATACTGTCTTACACTATGCCTAACAGTCTGGGTATGGTGGGAAATACGGTTGTCCTGAGTGCGTGCGTGCGTGCGTGCGTGCGTGCGTGCGTGCGTGTGTGTGTGTGTGTGTGTGTGTGTGTGTGTGTGGTGAGGGTAGGGAAGGGGGAGGAGAGGGGAAGAGAGAGATGTCACAACAACAGCAGAAGGTATAAGCGACATTCAGGTCCATCCGCGGACATCACTCTCAAATCTGTAGACACTGCTGTAGGTTTTCATTGTGGAACCAAATTAAAAATGGTTTTGTTCCAGGGTGTCAAAGGATAGCACATTTTAAAATCCACAGCGCTTGCGCCTTCAGAATTGGCCTCTGCTGAGACCACAGCTAAATTCCCCTCCCCCGGCGCAATTCTGAGTTCATATGAATAATGCAGCCCAGAACTGCTGAGTAGCTGCTTCTCCCCAAGCCGCTCCTGGCAACTGGAGCTGTCTCCCCGTGCCTCAGTGGACATCCAGCAAAGGCTGAGCCTGCAAGTTGCCAAGAAAAACAAAAATCATCTTTCCTAGCCGTGAGATCATTTTCACATTTTTGCTAGTAGATTAACCAACAAGGGGAAGATTTTTGTCATGAAAGTTTCCGCCAGCAGATTCGTTTCCGGTCCTTTGCCTCCACACGCATAAAACCAGAAATATGTCCTCCTAGTTCTACGAAAATGTGCTCTGGAGAGAGGAAGACGAGTTGACTAGGATAAAAGAAAGTAATCTTATTTGGAAAATAAGCCCCTGCCTTGCAAAGAGACAGCTGATAAATTAAAACAAACTAGGAAAGAAGCGAAAGAAGCAACAGACGTTGATGCCACCCAAAGGCAACGTCCCATTGAAAGCAAACAAATCATCCCATCTTCAATATGATTTTTCCTGTGTTAAAAATAAATTACTAATAATTTTTTTAAAAAAGTGAACTTTTTAATAAGACCATACATGGCGAGGATAGATAAATAAACCTATTTTTTTTTCCATTTTGCTTTCCAACCCAATCCCAAGCTATAGCAATTAGCAGCTGCCCAGTGATCAATACTCAGAATTGATTTGCTTGGACACTTGTGAAAGCAGATTTTGACAGCAGGAGATTAGTGGCCAGCAATGTGCTGGTGAGGGATCAGAAAGGGAACTCAGAGGAGAGGGCGAATCGATGGTCTCACCATGTGTGAACTCTGCTCGGTTTGCAGACTGTCCTGGCAGCTGCAGATGGCCGAAGACAGAGTATTCGGAGTAGCCTGACTTGGCAAGCCTGGACAAAACATATTCCCCGTAGGCTTGCAAACCCTCAACATCTCAAGACTGCGATCCTCTAGGTGGGTCCAATCACAAAAGGCATACTCTGTTTCTTCATATGCTCATTGGTGCAATTTATCTCAGAGGCCCCAGGCTAATTTCCTCTGAAAATTGGTATTGTATTAGTAAATTGGTTGGTATTAGTAAATAGAGGTTAAATTCTTACGATAACATTGGCATCCTCATGAAATGGTGGTTCTTTCTGGTTTATTTTTAGCCTTATGGCCCTAAAGTCACAACACTTCTAACCATAACTCCCCAATAGCAATCTTTCAGAAATGGACTTAGAAACAGGGCGGTGGTGGTGCATGCCTTTTAATCCCAGAGGCAGGTGGATCTCTGTGAGTTCAAGGCCATCCTGGGCTAGAGAAGAGTTCCAGCAGAAAAACCTTGTCTCGAAAATACAAAAAAAAAAAAAAAAAAAAAGTGGGGGGGGGAGGGAGAGATGGACTTACAAAGAAGAAAAGGAGGAAACCGAACTATTCATTTTCTACTTGGAAAGCGGGGAGAAAGGGCTGGAGGNCACACACACACACACACACACAGCATGCTGAACAGAAAAGAGTGAAATAGACACTCAAACTCAGGAAGTAAAGTTTCTACCCAGAGAGATTCCTTTTGCTTGGTCTTATTTTCTCAAAGCCACCCAGTCTTAAGGTAGCTGAAGGTATAAACGGTTCCATGTATCCCCTAGGTGAGCGGGACAAAGATGCAGGGATGACGCCTGACACCCGACAAGAAGCAATGTCCAAACTTGAGCACAGCTCAGACTTGCTGCCCCTGGGTCTTTGCCTGCATTGCTGAAGAGGAGGTAACAAAGATAAAATGTAAGCATAAAATGGAGCTGGGCGGCTTAAACATTACCTTTTTCCATTAAATTTTTAGGAAACTTGTTAAACTTTTTGGGAAAGTTAAACAAACTCAAGCAATTTAAAAGCAAACAAACAAATAAAACCCCTCTTAACAAACAGAAAAATTTTCAGAATACCCATCTGGTTAAAAAAAAAAAATCAACTAACCAGACTACGATTTACAAATTTGTACTCTCATTCATAGCTGGACTTTTTAAATGAGGTTTCAGTTTTAGCTATTACAAGCACAGAAAGACTAAAGTCCACCAATAAAAGCAGCTGTGATTGCCACCCAGGCAAGCATAGTTACTCTGCCGCTTTCGGTGGCTTGGATTTACAGCTGTGTGTAGAGTGAGCTGGGGCTGGTGTAGCCGACAGCCTTCCTGACGCTCCTCCCTTCCTGTAATGCTGTAGATAGAAGATAAGAGGCAACAAGAATGACCAAAAACCTCCCACGTGAAGCAGCAGGAGGAGACAGCTAACTACTGAAGGAGACAGAGGGGAAACTGTCTACAAAAACATTTCTATTAGTGAGGAGCAAAGGCCGCACTTGATCATCTGCCAGGTGACTTACCAATTAACATTGCTAATGTTGACCCTAAAACATAAATAAAATTTCTGTCTCTCAAACTGTGACTGTCTGATCTCTGGGGCCCCATTTGGACTTACAAGTGTTTAATTTTATTTTAAAAGGAAGTTGGGGGGGGGAGCACTGCTCTGTAAGGGTCCTAAAAATGGATAATCACTAACAAATATGAGCTAGAAACTTGGCTTCTTTAAAAAAAAATAAAACTAAGGAGGACAAGGAATTAGGCAAGGAGAGAAATCAATAAAACAGACTGCCAAAATGTCAATATAATCAAACGCTCTGAATGTATAGTGCGAATTTTGGTTGGGGAAAAAATTACAAATCAGTTCAAACAACAAAGCAATGTGTTGATATCTGTTGCTGGAAATTCCAATAGCAGTGTGGACCAGCAGCACAGAAATGTTCACCTGGAAACCCAAAGGCTGCGTCCCTGCTGTCCCAAGGTTCACCTCGACCTAAGGCTATACCTGTGTGAATGCAAGAGTCCTGGCAACCAATGCCACATGTTGTTGACACCGACGTGGACAAAAAGAGCATGATTGCCCTTGCCTTTCAAAGAAGCATCATCATGCATGAGATTTCCTGGGATTGGTAGCAGGTGGATTCCCTCCTTCATTCCTTAACCAAACATTATACCCAGGTCATGCTAGGTGCTGCTAACCCAAGCCAAGGAAGAACCACAGAGTCCAAGAGTAAGTGCACCTTCTCTGGGTGCACATAGGCCACCGGAGGAAGCAGGGAGACAGCAAGAAGACGAAAATGGTGGCTGGAACATAATTAGCAAGTGTCCATAAGAGAGAAAGCAAGCCAGGAAAGGGAGGCTCTAGCAAGTTAATTTATTGAGCAAATAATTCATCAGCTAGTATGCTAGACACTGATAGAATGATAGAGAAATAAGCAATGCACAGTTCTTGGCAATCAGGGAAGGCAGAGGCCTTAAAGAGCCGACTGCCATGGGAATCAATCAGACACATGGCTGTAGAGACGCAGGGGGAGTGCCGAGAGTGCCCCTCTGCACACTGAAGTTCCAAGCAAACAAGGCCCCATCAGGCCCATCCAGGAACCCGGGGACACTAATCACAAAGTCATCCCTGCATCTCCAAACACAAATTAGATTTCCAAAAACTAAAACTAAAGCTTTTTTAAAACGCTAAGTTATCATTTCAGCATTGACGTGTGATTGCTTTCCATCTGTTGTTCAGGCTTTCAGTAAAAAATTATCCTGTAATGTATTAAATTATATGATCCTTGTCTTCTATTAAATTAACCTAGAGTGGCCAGGTGCTGGTGGCGAACACCTTTAATCCCAGCACTTGGGAGGCAGGTGGATCTCAGTGAGTCAGAGGCCAGCCTGGGCTACAAACAATAAAACAAACAAACAAACAAAAAAGCCAAGAGCGTTTTCCATCATCAACTTTTTGCAGCAACAAGTCCCATGGCAGTAAGTATCTTTTATCTTTATATGAATTAAATTAAAATGGCTTTATATTGTTTGGAGGGGTTTTTTTTTCAACATTGGAAATAGAACATACAAATGAAAGCAATTAAACTATACAAGGTATTCCAATTTGGGAACACTAAATAGATGAAACAATAATAAATGCAGTCAGAAATATAATTTAACTTCTTATTTTATGAATTTGGAAACATATTAAGTGTTAAATCATGGCCCTTGAAATACAGCTCATAGAGTAAAATCCTAACATAACCCAATTATCTTGTGGGTTTTGCTTGTCTGCCCCAGCCCTGTGATGGGGTCAAATCTCACAGACGGGTCTGGCTAGCCAAGGAAAAGTGAGATAGAATGGATGCTAGGAAATATCTCGACAATGAGGTCTCCCGTGTTAGAAAATTTCCTCTGAAATGGAACTGTGACAAGTATCAGCTCCTGGGGACATAGAAAATTAGTTTGCTCAAAATTCCAAAAGGCGTGCTCCAGAAAGGCGAAGGAAAGGAGACGGGCACAATACCCCGCCAGGCCTCTTCCCTTCTCGGCAGCTCTGAACGTGACAAAGGCACATTTAGAAAACATTTATGTGTGGCTCACCTTGCACGCCAAGGTACACGATGCATCTCCTGCAGACCAAATGGGACCTTTCATTTTCCGGTTTACAAAGAATAAAATAAAAGTAGAGCCTGTCAGCTCTAGGGGGAAGAAAACAGACTCGAGTCATGCAGGACCCTGAACTGCTCCGTCTTCAGTGGGGAGTAATGACCCAGGGCTGCTCTCAGACACGGGGTAAGGCTTTTCATGCACAACGAGAGAGGCTGAGAATTGCCCTGAGACCCTGAAACTTCCTGTCTCCTGATCTCGGGCAAGTCCTCCATCCTACTTCACAGTCTGTGGATGTCAACCTGCATCTCTCCCATCCCTGGCCTCTATGGGTCATAAACAACTTCACCAACTCAGATCCAAAATTGTGGGCATCATGCTAGCCTGGGGCTCCTAGTACCCCTTCCTCTAGATCCAGAGTGCTGTTATTATAGGCATTCACGCAGCACCCATATATTCTGCAAAAGAGAAGACTCTAGAGTCACAATGGTTTCATGAGCTTATGTAAAACCCTTCACATGAACCAACAGACAAAACACAAGCCGTTATTTTTCCCAGGGCCTGCCACGCTGCCTGTAAACACTGGATATGTGATTGGTGAATGAAGGCATGTGATGGGGTAACCACAAGTCAGACAGCTGACTTCCGATTCTCTAAATCACACTTCTCATTTATAAGAATTGAGGTTTTTTTTTTTATTTATCCCAGTAGCTCTGTCATGGAACAGAGTCTGCCATAAATATTCTACGGGCCCAATGTTCACTGGGTATGAACAGCCTTATCTGAGTCTCGACACCATTCCTTCAGGGATCTGTTGCTCAAGGTCTGTGTAAATTTATTGCAGTGAAATGAAAATTTTCAAAGCCCTCCATTGGATTAGTTCTGATGTTGCATGGAAATCCACCCTAAACATGCCTAGATTTTCAATCTTATTGTTAAATATATTTATATACTTTCATGCTTGAAGTCAAAACTCATTTATACAACATTTTGATTGTTGTGGGTTTCTTTTTTAACTGAAACACAACTCACGTTAAATTGGTCACCTGGGGTGTTCTTTTCCACTTTTTTGGGGATGTTACTGTGAGGAGACATGAGAGTCCCCCCCCCCGTTTGTGTTACTTTGCAAAGTGGGCTATTCTGTACCTATAATGATACAGTCTCAGCAGACAGTGTCTCAAGTCCCAGTTGTCTCTGATTATCTAGGGCATCATATTTAACCTCTAAAGCAGTGGTTCTCAACATACGGGTTATGGTTCCTTGGGGGTCAAATGACCCTTTCCCAGGAGCAGCAGATCAGATATTTACAATTTGATTCATGACAGTAGCAAAATTACAGTTATGAAGTAGCAAAGAAATGATTTTATGGCTGGAGGTCATCCATGATATTGGAATTGTATTATAGGGTTGCAGCATTAGGAAGGCTGAGAAGCTCGGCTCCAGAGTATGTGATATGGAGATTTGTTATGTCCTCTTCACCCTTCTCTCCCCCTAGAGAGATGGGAGAGACTTATCTGGTGACCAGTACATAAGCACCTGAAATCCATAGGTTCCTGTCCCCAAAGGTGAGTTCACAGTATCAAAGTGCTCAACACGTCATCTATAGTATCTATAGTCCTCTAATTCTCTCTTGCCTAGTGTAGCCCTCCACTGGCCTGCCCTCCCCTCCACCTCCAGCTGGACAACATGAGTTTTCTGCACTAGGAGGCCCAATGTTCTCTAGCTTCTCTACATAGGACCAGAAGGCTTGTTTCAGCTGTGGCTGCTAAAGAATAGAAGCAAGGCACTGTTATCTACATCAGCTTGTAGAAAGTGCATTTCATACTTTAAATTGATACACATGATGTTACTGTACCAGAACACGGACAAAAGCTGGGCACATTCCAGAAATTTAAGACATGATCTCCTAGAGACGGGGTTAGGATTAAAGCAAGAAGGAGTACACCCAAGCATCAACATCTGGGTCAACATCTGGGCAGCATGTGACAAGGAGGAATTCATACACCGAGAGCCAAGGGCAAGCAAGAGAATGGCAACGGGCATATATAGACCACTGTGTGATGGGACCGATTCCAGCATTAACCCAAAGATAAGTTTAAAGAAGTGAGGTTAAGGAGCAACTTCAATCACTGACAATCTGTAAGAAATGTGGTCAACAGAAACTTCCTCCTTTGTGACCAGGCCTCTTAGAGCCAGAAGGTACCACGTGAGCCTTCTGGGGAAGAATCGTCATCAAAAACTTTACTCACATGTGGATTTTGTATACAATACTGATAGTCCATTAAAGATGAGTCCATGTTGTTAGCAAGTCTGTTATGGGGCAATATGATGGATATTCTTGGTTGTCAACTTGTCTACATCCGGAATTAACTGTAATCCAGGAAAGGAGGGCGCACCTGTAAGAGATTTTTTTTCCTGATTTGAAGTGGATGAATCTCCTAGGCAGGACCTTTGAGGTAGGAAGACACACACCTTTGTTCAAGTTTCTGAGGTGTGAAGACACACCTTTAATCTGGGCCACACCTTCTGCTGGAAGCCTATATAAGGACATGGAAGACAGAAGCCTTTGCTATTTGCATGCTTGCTCTCACCTTGCTAGTGAGTTCAGTCCTTAATTGGCACTAGAGCCTACTTCTTTGGGACTCCAACATCGATTAGAAACCAGCTAAGACATCCTAAGCAACCTGGATCCCCGGACTTTCTCATTGATAGCCAGCCATGGTTGAATTAGCTGGACCACATTCTGTAAATCTTTCTAATCAATCCCCTTTCTATATAAGAAAGGAAGAAAGGAAGAATTTCGTAATATTTGAGTCTTTAAGGCAATAAATTAGAAACATATAGTGCAATTAAAACAATCTTTAAAAGATACTAAATTAGAACTGGGGAGGTGGCTCAGTCAGGAATGAGCCTGCTACATAAGCAGGAAAGCGTAAGTTCAGATTTCTAGCCCCCAGCTGAAAACTAGACGTGGAAGCACAGATCTGCAACCCCAGGGCTGGGGTGGAGCAGAGAAAAGAAAACTGAGAGTGTTCACTAGCTAGCCAGTCTGCAGTGAGCTCCGGTGACAAGAGAGGCCATCTCAAAGAGCCTGGCACTCCACACACCCAAAACTGCATTTACCCAATGGACATATGCCTCTCTCTCTCTCTCTCTCTCTCTCTCTCTCTCTCTCTCACACACACACACACACACACACACACACACACACACACAGGAGGGGTAGAATAAAGAGCTCACAGCAGCCAGGAAGCCCTACTTCTCCTCCAGGAAGCAGTGATGATGATGACGTGGGATAGTCGTCGTCCACCATATCTCTAACTATGACGGGAGCAGCAGCCACAGCTTAGGACAGAAGTCTTCACATGGAGCAAAGGAGAAACTGTGCTGCCATTAGTTAGAGCTCAGAGAGGGAAAGGAACAGGGTCCCTGAAGGTCAGGACACAGTGAAGAGAGCTCCAGCAACTGAGAGTCACCAACGGATATGGGGACCGGTTGATATGCTACATATTCTGAATCCAGCACTGCACAGAAGAAACATATTAAAAGCCACGTGTGTAATTCTTCTAGGAGTCATGTGGAAAAGTAGAAAGAGATGTAACTCACTTAACTTAGTACGTCCAAACTATCAATGCTTCAACACTTAATCGGTATCTAAGATTACTAAGCTATTTCGATTTTTAAAGCATGATTTGTGAAATCTTGTGTGCGCTTTCTACTCCACAGTGTGTCTCAGTTCAGAAAAACACATTTCAGGTGCTTAGTGGCCCCATGCCGGGACATCCGACAATACTGTCTTACACTATGCCTAACAGTCTGGGTATGGTGGGAAATACGGTTGTCCTGAGTGCGTGCGTGCGTGCGTGCGTGCGTGCGTGCGTGCGTGTGTGTGTGTGTGTGTGTGTGTGTGTGTGTGTGGTGAGGGTAGGGAAGGGGGAGGAGAGGGGAAGAGAGAGATGTCACAACAACAGCAGAAGGTATAAGCGACATTCAGGTCCATCCGCGGACATCACTCTCAAATCTGTAGACACTGCTGTAGGTTTTCATTGTGGAACCAAATTAAAAATGGTTTTGTTCCAGGGTGTCAAAGGATAGCACATTTTAAAATCCACAGCGCTTGCGCCTTCAGAATTGGCCTCTGCTGAGACCACAGCTAAATTCCCCTCCCCCGGCGCAATTCTGAGTTCATATGAATAATGCAGCCCAGAACTGCTGAGTAGCTGCTTCTCCCCAAGCCGCTCCTGGCAACTGGAGCTGTCTCCCCGTGCCTCAGTGGACATCCAGCAAAGGCTGAGCCTGCAAGTTGCCAAGAAAAACAAAAATCATCTTTCCTAGCCGTGAGATCATTTTCACATTTTTGCTAGTAGATTAACCAACAAGGGGAAGATTTTTGTCATGAAAGTTTCCGCCAGCAGATTCGTTTCCGGTCCTTTGCCTCCACACGCATAAAACCAGAAATATGTCCTCCTAGTTCTACGAAAATGTGCTCTGGAGAGAGGAAGACGAGTTGACTAGGATAAAAGAAAGTAATCTTATTTGGAAAATAAGCCCCTGCCTTGCAAAGAGACAGCTGATAAATTAAAACAAACTAGGAAAGAAGCGAAAGAAGCAACAGACGTTGATGCCACCCAAAGGCAACGTCCCATTGAAAGCAAACAAATCATCCCATCTTCAATATGATTTTTCCTGTGTTAAAAATAAATTACTAATAATTTTTTTAAAAAAGTGAACTTTTTAATAAGACCATACATGGCGAGGATAGATAAATAAACCTATTTTTTTTTCCATTTTGCTTTCCAACCCAATCCCAAGCTATAGCAATTAGCAGCTGCCCAGTGATCAATACTCAGAATTGATTTGCTTGGACACTTGTGAAAGCAGATTTTGACAGCAGGAGATTAGTGGCCAGCAATGTGCTGGTGAGGGATCAGAAAGGGAACTCAGAGGAGAGGGCGAATCGATGGTCTCACCATGTGTGAACTCTGCTCGGTTTGCAGACTGTCCTGGCAGCTGCAGATGGCCGAAGACAGAGTATTCGGAGTAGCCTGACTTGGCAAGCCTGGACAAAACATATTCCCCGTAGGCTTGCAAACCCTCAACATCTCAAGACTGCGATCCTCTAGGTGGGTCCAATCACAAAAGGCATACTCTGTTTCTTCATATGCTCATTGGTGCAATTTATCTCAGAGGCCCCAGGCTAATTTCCTCTGAAAATTGGTATTGTATTAGTAAATTGGTTGGTATTAGTAAATAGAGGTTAAATTCTTACGATAACATTGGCATCCTCATGAAATGGTGGTTCTTTCTGGTTTATTTTTAGCCTTATGGCCCTAAAGTCACAACACTTCTAACCATAACTCCCCAATAGCAATCTTTCAGAAATGGACTTAGAAACAGGGCGGTGGTGGTGCATGCCTTTTAATCCCAGAGGCAGGTGGATCTCTGTGAGTTCAAGGCCATCCTGGGCTAGAGAAGAGTTCCAGCAGAAAAACCTTGTCTCGAAAATACAAAAAAAAAAAAAAAAAAAAGGGGGGGGGGGGAGGGAGAGATGGACTTACAAAGAAGAAAAGGAGGAAACCGAACTATTCATTTTCTACTTGGAAAGCGGGGAGAAAGGGCTGGAGGGCTGGGTCTCATAGAGACGTGGTGTGATGTGACTTACAAATGCCACAGGGCTTTCCATTCCATGTGCCAATCAATATCAGAGGCTAAACCTTCTGGTGCCACCACATATTGGGGAGCATAAAATGTGGGAAACCAAGCAGCTCAGGCAGTTTTCTTTCGCAGAAGATCTTCCAGAGGACATCCCCTTCCACATCACTGAAAAGACCCATGTCAAATCTGCATACTCATTCATCCCCCCAGCTCCTGCCCTTGGGTACACATCCACTGCAGATGCTCCATCAGACCCCTTTATGACCCATACACACCTCACAGTGAAGATAAAGGGTGAGATCAAAGGAATGTGTATCTGGTTCCAATCCGTGTCATCTCTGGGCCAGTTAGGGGGAAAAAGAAATCAACCTACAATGTGTAACTCCTATGGCTTTAACTTGAGCAATAGTCATTGGTTATGCTAAGTAGTATCCTGCAACTGGGAGACAGATTTTTTTAACACAAATAATAACTTTTCTGTCCCTGTTTTCCATCCTCTAACTATGACTGAGATCATGGGGAAGCTCATTAAAGCAACTACAGCACAACCTCCTTGTTATTTATAACTGTGATTCCCCTGGCTTTGTATTCAGGTTTGCAGCACGCCCGACATCAGCATCAAGCGGTTACTTGTGTCCAGTTTGTCTCCTCTTATCTGACTCCCTAACCTCCTGGCCCAATGCCCGACTGCACACTACTCATTCTCAGCCCCAGCCCCTGCCATGTGGACCAGATGCTTCTCTATGCTGTTTGTCTAGAAGAGGGTGATGGGATTGCTGGTGACCAGAACACATCAGCATCAACTGCTGGGATTTTCCATCCCTGCGTTCTACCTGCCTCCATGCAGAATCGTCAGTCGCCAGAGCTTAAGGCAGACTTTCTGCTGCAGCCTCATCCTTTGAGTCATGTTTGGATGGATAAAGTTAAATGCCAGACAGCACTAACAGCTAAACAGCCTCCCCCAGCTTCTACCCCATGTTTGTCAGCAGAACATTCCTCTGTCTGGTCTTTGCCCTCCTCTGCTCCTCCTCTAAGCCAGCTCCTCTGGTTAGTCTGCCAGAATCTTAACACAGCTAGCAGGCCATTCCCACAACTCTCTCTATAAAAACAGCAGCTTTGAAGTAATATCATTTGGGGGCATTGTCAATAAGTTGGACATATTCTTTAAGATTTATTTTGTTTTTGTTTGTATATATGTATGTGTGTATACATGAGTGTGCTGGTGTCTGTGGAGACCAGAAGAGTGTGCCTGATCTCCCAAAGCTAGAACGTCACATGCTGGGAACCGAACCTTGTTCTCCGGAGGAGAGCAGCAAGCCCTCTCAACCACTGAGCCATCTCCTCAGACCCTGGATGCTGACTATCTCCCCCTCCACCATCTCTACCAGTGGTGTTCTGCTCTTCCTTTTAAAGTGGCTCTCTAGCACATCAAACACATGCATATTCATAAGGTGCTATCTATATTAGATTACCCATGCCTCTGCCTTCTCCCATTAGCATAGTTAATCAGCAGCATTAAGACACAGAACTGAGCTGGGAACTGAATTCCGGAGCAAAGCAAGAGTGTGCGGAACTAGCAGATATTCTTAGAATTTTGCTGAAGGTGCAAAGGGAACCAAAAAGCTTCAAATATTCCAAAATAGTTGAAATAGTTTAGGAGGAATTTTATTTGCCCAAAGGCGCTCTCTAAAGGATTACATTTTAAACTGTTATATCACACATATATTTTTATTGCCATTTCTGTTCGCTCAGTCATCCAAATACTAAGAAGCTAGGGCATTGGACCATGGGACGCAAGGACTGAATTCCAAGAAGATTAGGGAACCAAGAGAGTGCAGAGTGGGTTTAATGACTCGTGGGTGAAGCATTAGTCATTGGTCATAAACCAACACAGAACCAGAGACACAGGAATGAATTCAGAACGCGGAGCAACAGGCTTCTCTGTGCAGGTTCCACCCGACAGCTCAGCCAGCTGACTCAACACTTCTACCGAGTTCTCAGAGCAAAAGCCCTAGTGGGTTCCTCTACTTTACTTTCAACGTCACCTTTTTACAATCAAGGTCTCACTTAACACACTAAATGCAAAAATAGTGATGTATGAGAAAACAGGACTCTCTAGAGAGAGAATGGCAATATAAAATGCTCAAATACACGCATATGCAAAAGGCTGAAGTAAGAAGTTTGCCTTAAATGAATGTATTGAAATATATAACATTAACAAAAGGGAATGTCCGGTGGTTTCATGGTTGATTAAGAACTAGGAATTCTGGCATTACTTAAGTCTGACTATAATTCAAAATGTAAGGATCTAAGTGGATCTCCTGTAGGCTCTGTCTCTCAACTGAACTCATGGAGAAGAATGTGCATCATTCCCGGACCCTTTGTAAGTCTCGCCGAAGGCTCTCTGACCGGTCAGCATTAAGGACATTTCACACATCTGGTTCATTTCTCCACCCCACAGCCATTTCTCTCTGTGAACGCTCCCATATGTAATATTGGTTTAGCAGCTGGAGCAATGCTAACCCTCTGCTCAACCTTTTCTGCGTTATTCGAGGCATCAACCATGTAAGCCTGGTTAGGTTTAGGCATGGCAAACCGACATAAATGGAGATCTAACAGAGTAAGGCATCTCAAAACTAAAAAAGGCAGAATGATGTTGGAGTAACCAGAAGTGTACTTCTTGATATCTCGGAAATTCTTATCTCAATAGTCACATTTAATTAAACAACCAATGAAATCATACAGACTTGGATACAAATTCAAACTATGCCAAATATACTTCAGTTCCTTCACTTAGGGAATGCACACCATCTGTCTACCGTGGTCCAGGTGTGAGTCCTGGGATAACAGTGAACAGCAGTAAACAGCATGTTTTAAAATGAAAGAACTCCATAAAGGGGGGAGGGAGAGGGGAAGGGAGAAATAGCTGATATGAATAATACCAGGGTTGTTTGAAAAAGCCATTAAGAATGTTATTATTTTATGTTTACTTAAAATTACATGTGTACCAGGACATGGTAGCGCACACCTTTAATCCCAGCACTCGGGAGGCAAGGCAGGTGCATCTCCACGAGTTCAAGGCCAGCCTGGTCTACAAGAGCTAGTTCCAGGACAGGCTCCAAAGTTACAGAGAAACCCTGTCTCAGAAAAAGAAATTACATATGTGTGTGCATATGCATATATATTAAATGAAGTTACACCACTTGGAGTGACAATACTCCCCACAAAACCCACCTAGCCAACCCCCAGTGTCAGGCACGGAAAATCCTCTGTCAAGCTGCTGGCCAGAGAAGTGCCTCAAAACAATACAGGTTATTATCACTACCCTTGGTGGCTTCATAGAAACCCTGCTGCAAAAGATACCACACACTTCGGACACAAAACTTGGAAGAATCAAGCTGGGACTGACTGGAAGTTCAGTCCTCTCTGAGGACGCTAAGATCTCCTTGTACCAGAAGGAACTCTCTGAACTGCCCAGGGAAGAAAGCAATCAATTGTCCTGCCCAGCCATGATGCCCGCAAACCACAACAGTGACCAGAATGGCAAGAGTGCTGCTTACTTCATGGGATAACCAGCATCCGTCTAATTGAACGTAAGACCATGTGCTGGGGGAGAATTCATAACTGACAGCATAAACCTGTTCCCTGTGGCTGGTAAGGCCAAGAATCCTGAAGGAAAACCTATGGCTGCCATTTCCCTAAACCTAAACCTAACTACACTCTAAATAATTTATCTTTATACCCACAGATAAAGTAGTGCTCATTCCTCATCAAAGCAGATGGGGGCCATTACAGAAATCCAGGACTGATACAAAGGCAGCCCCAGTTGATAGCTACATCCACAACACAACCACCAGACTAATGGCTCAGGAGAACACTGAAGAAGATGGGGCTGAAAGATGGAAGACTGGACATCTGCCACAAAATAGTGTCCTCTATATACTACATGGACACTGTACCAGGAAATATCAACAATATAGTCTTCTAAACAAGACCTGAAAAACAAAGGACAACATGAAATGAAGTGCCTATGTCACCAGGAGGGGGATCAGGGAGCTCACAAATGAAGTGTCCATGTGATGGGAGGGGGGTTGGGGGGCTCACAGATGAAGTGCCCATGTGATGGGAGGGGGGTTGGGGGGCTCACAGATGAAGTGCCCATGTAATGGGAGGGGCGTTGGGGGGCTCACAGATGAAGTGCCCATGTGATGGAGCACTAGTTGAGGAGATACAGACAATTGCTGGTTGCAGAGAGAGGTAGAATTAATTGGTTTTCTCCTGACAGTTTTCCAACCCCAGGCAGTCAGTCCTAAATAAATATACTTATGAGCAGCACTAAATGAACTCGGTAGATGGTGTTGATAAATTTATAAGCGTATATATAGGTGTAACAATAATAATTAAAGAATAAGAGGCCATTAATATTAGAAAGAGTTGGACCCAAGGGAGGTGGAAGGAGAAAGAGAATTATGCAAATGTAGTACTCATAAATGAAATTCTCAAAAACCAAAATTTTAAAAGCCTGACCAAATGCAAAAGCAAGACAAAGAATAAATCTGTTATTCATAAATTTAAAAAAAAAATCAAAGAACTGTGAGCATGGAAGAAATTGTAAGGACATTATAAGAAATGATTTTAACCATCTTATTTTCCAAATTAAGTGAAAGAAATCACAGAAAATTAATGCAGTTCCTTTATAATGTGATTGGGAGGCAGAAACAAGGTATCCCCAGGGTAAGCTGACTGGGTAGACTAATAGGTATACGAGAGCTCTGTGTTCGATGAATGAAGAGGAGAGCAATCAAGGAAGACCCTTGTTGTCAACTTCAGGCCTTCACACATGCATTAACATTCATGAATGTGTACCAGAACACACAGGCACACATGTACACGTACAAACACGTAGACATATTCATGCCCATCACTCACATATACATGCAAATACATTTAGTTCTTTGGAAATTATCATGGTACCCTTCCAAACAGTCATAGATACTCTGCTCATGAAGTCCCCTCCAGTAAGATCAACAGAGGGTTGAGTTTGGGTGTTGGTACGTAAATTCTATTTGGCCACATTCAATATAAAGCATATCAATTTCTATACAAAGAATGGGAAGGTACCAACCATGGCTATCAGTGGGCAGTCTCCTATGCCTCCAGTAGTCCTGCCTCAGAGCAGCCTGGCCAGTCCTTTCAGAATGAGGCAGTTGGGGCTGGAGAGATGGCTCAGAGGTTAAGAGCATTGCCTGCTCTTCCAAAGGTCCTGAGTTCAATTCCCAGCAACCATATGGTGGCTCACAACCGTCTGTAATGGGGTCTGATGCCCTCTTCTGGCCTTCAGGCATACACAAAGACAGAATATTGTATACATAATAAATAAATAAATATTTAAAAAAAAAAAAAGAATGAGGCAGTTGGTATGTCACAGAACATCTCATTTATCATTTCTTCCTGAAACTCCATATATTATACTTAAGAAAACTGCTCTTGTATTAGCCACATCTCCCCCCATGCCTTAGTTCCTTTCCTGTGGCAAGACATCATGACCAAGACAACTTAGAAAAGAAACTGTTTAATTTGAAATTACAGTTGAAGAGAATTAGAACCCATAATGATAGAGTGTAGATGAATGCTATAAAGTAGTCCCACACTAGATCAGAATTGAATATAATAAAGAGTTTTTTTTATTTATGCAACAGAGCAAGGACATTTCTGCAGGAACAGCTGAGAGCTTCCATCTTGATCTACAAGTAGGAAGCAGAAATACTGAAATTGGTATGAGTTTTTTGAAACCTCAAAGCCCCTCTAGACAGGCTAGAATAACTAACAATGATTGTATTCTTTACCACAAGGTAATTTATCCTTCTGATATTGGCCCAACATAAGCAATGACAATGTGAAGTTTAGAATCAGTTAGCCCTGTGTTCAAATTCTAGCTCAGCTCTTTTGGAAAGAGCCAAAAGGCAAAGCAGCCTTAGTCCTAGGCAGGCTGCAGCTTAGCATTTTAAGAAGCATTCCTGGAATAAAAAGATTACAGATACACAATAGGACAGATTCAGACATAAAAGACTTCTAAACAAGTCACTGTGTTAAAAAAAAATGTATGTAGGCTTGGGAGAGAGAAGAAAAAGAGTAAAAAGACAGTAAATGTAATATAAAAGAGTACAGACAGTCATAGATTAAAGGAGTAAAGATAAGAAAATAAATATTAAACTTGTAGAAAAAGCAATAGAGTAAGAAAAATAAGCCACATAACGATGGAATATACACAGAGAGTCTGAATTATGTATATTATTGTGTTTTGTTTGAATTTTTTGACTGTGAAGGAGCTAAGTACAGAGAGACATTTCAATGTATGGGCTGCTAAACTAAACCATCCTGTATATTTTAAAGTTATCTTGATTCCAAAATTTGGGTCTAAGGATTTGTTGCTTTGGAAAAGAGGATCTGCTTTTGTTTGCACCGAAGATGAGAATATGTGGATTCTTTTCAGACTAATGTGGTTTGATGGGCCCAGACCCCCCGCCCCAAAAGGCCACCATGAGTACCCCCCAAAATTACTTTGCCCAACAAAATGCAGGAAGCAGTTTGGAGAGAACTACATCCAAATTTCCAAATATTGCTTATAAATGTTTGTTTACTTCAAAGGGGAATATGCTATAGAGATTTGCATTGGTATAAATCTTGGTTAATTAATACAAATTTAAGGTCAGCTTTGTTTTATATATTTTTCTGCTCTTGATTAAGGTATTGTATTTACATAGCTCATTTAAAAATGTAATGTATAAACAAGAAATAGGGGGTTAATAGATAATCATCTATAATAATCAAACTTATAGTCACATTAGTTGGGTTTTCTAGATATATAGAGATATATTTCAGTTAGATATTTTTCAAATCTTTCAGAGACCTTCAGGATATGGCATTTAAATGTTTTAATAACTGAGGACTTTTCATGACAGTGAGACACATCTGCTCCTGGCAGCACCAAGCTACTTCAAGAGGATGATGAGCACCTTATGGTGTTGGTTAGCCATTTGGATAAGAAACTGCTCTTGTCTAGACTGCTTGATTTTTTATGCTGTATGAACTGAACATGCAGGGCCCACAGAGAAATGACTGCTAAACTTGTCTAAAGGTGAGATGGTCCTTTGGGGTTCCTGCTACATGGAAGAGTCTGCCAGACATTCTGTAGGACACAGAAGAAAGCAACTGATGGAGTTAGTCATTACAAGGAAAAACAGATCTTCAAATGTTCTGCTTCGTGGAAAAGTCTACTGGATACTATGGGCCTGTAGGCTGAAGAGGGATGCTCCAATGATACAGAAGAACTTTTGGGGTAACTTATCCAGTGAGACATCTCTGTCAATTCTAGAGTTTTGGAAGTTTCTTACAATGTACTTCCTATTTACTTAGGTAATATTATTTCCTTCTGGAGTCTTTGATCGAACTGAAGAATAGATAGCTATAATTTGTCTTAGTTATGATAAAAGATAAAGTAGATACAAATATTGTAACTGTAATTCTTGCTTGCTACCTGTCTTATTATATGCAATTATACTATGTTAAAGTTAAAACCCTTTTTTTTATTTAAATAGAAAAGGAAAAATGGTGTGGGAAGTCCTTCTGTATATGTGTTACTTTAATGAAGAAACTACTTTGAGCCTATAGCAGGGCAAAACAGAGCTAGGTGGGAAAAACTAAACTGAATGCTGGGAGAAAGAAGGCAGAGTCAGGAGTAGCCATGTAGCCCCGCAGGAGACAGATGCCAGACAGAATCTTGCCAGTAAGCCACAGCCACATGGCGATACACAGAATAATAAAAATGGGTTAACCAAAGATATAAGAGCTAGCTAGCAATGCTTAAACTAATAGGCCAAGCAGTGACTTAATTAATACAGTTTCTATGTGCTTATTTCAGGGATGAGCAGCTAGGAACAAGCAAGCGGTCTCTTACAACATCCCAAAATGTTCTTTTACCACAATCTGCTAGATGAAGCAAAATCTCACTTCCTTTCACCTTCTATGCCAAATTGTTTCCAATGAGAAAGAAATTATTTCAGTTAGATGTTATTTTAAGACCAGGTGTGGATGAACCATGTGCACTTGTGCATTATGTTTGAGCCTCGCCATATGAGTCTAGATTCTAACTTCTGAAAATTTAGTTCAAATGCATTTTAATGTAAATACAACTCAAGGTAAACCACTGATCCAGACAGAATTGTCCCTGATAACCAACCTGGGAAAATGGAACAATTGCTCTCACTTTGCCTACCTCTTCCCTTTCCCCATTTACTCACTGGCCCCTGGAAGGATGCAAGGGAAGCCCTGGGGATCCTAAATGGGCAAGGAAGAGAGTCTACTACTCAGCCTCTGTCTGAGTTATACTTTTTCCCTAGAAGTAAATTATATGGGGAGTTAAATTATAATAATAATATTTCATAAAATTATACTCCACACATAATTAATATATGCTTTGCATGTTTAATTACATTAGGCTAAGGCGGCCTATGAAAATCTATCTCCCAGTTGTAGGTGGTCCTGCAAAGTCAGAAGCCCTCAAAGTGTACGGACAAAGGCTTCTCAGTACCTGGAGAGTTCTTGGACAATGGCCAACATTAACTCTGAGTTTCTGGGTTCTGTGCTGCTGCTGCTGCTGCTGCTGGTCAACTGTGGTTCTGAATGACAAGTTCTTCCTTTAGATATGTTAATATAGTTAATCAGTTAGTCCAGGTTTGCTGACTTCACTCTAAACCAATCTCAAAAGGGACCTTCATGTCTTTGTCCCAGCTTGGTAGGTGCAGAGGGCACTTTTATTTGCCCGGTTTTCAAATTTAGGAGCTCACTGTCCTGCCACTCCACTGTGGAGACTTTCTGATGTTCAAATGCTTGTCCTTGCCACAAGCCACTCCTGGTGCCAGACTTGACGAGGACAAGACCTCATGCATTATGCACTAACCTGCTTTTCAGTGAAGTGAACTTGCAAGTGCTTAAAACTCGGTTACTTAAGATATCATGAAGGCCTTTATGTCCTTTACTGATTAAATTTTAAAATCACTTGGATGCAGGAGACAGAAATTACCCTGCAACATGTAGGCCACTTCCTATTGACAGGACCTGAACTAATCATTTTACAAACATCTCTTAAAGCCTCTAAATTCTCTATAATGAAAGCAACATTATTCTTTGCATGTATGTGAGGAAACAGGCACTCAGGAAAGTGCCTGACCCAACAGCCCTAAGATCACAGAACTCAAAACGTGTTCTCCCAAATATTGAAATATATAAGCCACCTCCCTGAATCCTGAGCATGGAAGATGAATTGCATCGGCTGCTCTGGGATTTTCCATGTTCACCTTTCTGCTCAACTCATTCAGAAACCAAAACTTAAGTGCATTGTATTTGGTAGTAGTCTATGTTGTCCCTAAGTTTGAGTTTGGATCCACGCTCTGATAGAAGCACAGGCATGTGTCACCCATGTTTTAGTCAAAGACAGATGACATAGATGATTGTGGTCCCTAAGATCACTTGTGTCATAGAGATGTCATAGCCGTTGTAGTTTGTATAAGCACATCCCATGGTGTTCGCTCAGTGACATTATCTAAGGACGCATTCCCCCAAAAGCTGCCCCTCTCCACCATGAAGCAGTCTGTAGTTCATCCCTCAGGTATCCATACCTTCGGCACTGGCAGTTGCTTGGTTTGCCCCAGCACCGTCACAGGTGAACGACTGCCCAGTTTACCGGGCTGGGATCTAGCTTCCCTCTACGCCTCCAGCCACAAGTCAAAATGAGGCAACTAATCTCCAACGTCTGCAGTCTGCATGGTCGGGTGGGTTCTCATGCGTCCCATCTTTGACCTTATTTGCCTTCAGAATACTCACTTGCCCTTCCTCCAAGGTGAAGACAAATTTGCCCTGGTGGGTGAGAATTGACATCTGGTTTTTTTTCTGAGCACCATCCTCCTAACTGGGCTGATCAGATAATTTGGTAATCATATACCTCACGGAGCCTACGGGAATCACCAAATCTCAAAAGCTCCAGGGCCAGTTTGAGCACTTACCTAGATTTAGGAAGCCCAGCGCACATCATGTGTGTTGGTGTGGGGCTAAGCCTAAGTTTTTCTCTGACAGAGTGTGATCTGAGCAAGTCATCTGGGCAGCCCTGTTCTCTTAAACCAAAAAGGCTGTCTGATGCATCTTAGTATGAAAAGAAAAATTAGATGAAAAAATACTGATTATTAATAATCTCCATTCAATATTAACATGCCTCAGTAGGAGAGACTTAAAAGTCAGACGAGGATGTGGCCTGACTGCAGATTTGTTTTCTCTGATTAATTAATTTGTCTCACCAAATTCATCCTTGGATTAAATAATTCTAAATTCATACCAAATACAGCCATAACTATCCCTTATAAAAAAAAAAAGCAAACATAAGCATTCAGCTTAAGAAGCCGAGACTCTTTAGGAAGGCATTTCAGTCCTCCAGCTATTAATTTGTCTTTCTTTGGGAAGGGGCAGTTCACATTTCTTGCTATCAACCCTTCTTTAATATGGAGCTCATGAATTCCAGCTGTTGGACACATAATTTCTCCCCACATTTGATTTCTAGGCTTCTCCCTGGTCCCTAAATCCTTTCCATATGTCAGTCAGGAGGCCTGGGCCTCCTGGGGCACAGACGCCCAGTTGCTGCCCCGTGTCCAAGGGCTAAAGTGATGCAAGAACCGCTTGACGGTCCGTCCCACAGCACCCAGATGAGGAGATGCTGTCTGTCTTTCTGCCAGGCCTTCTGCCCTGCAGGCTGCAGCCACCACCTGCTCCTCATTTTTCTCAAGTATTCTTCAATTCGCCATGTTTAAAAGAAAACAGTCATTTTTTTTTCCAGCTGAAACCACTTCTGGACTGCCTGCATTTTGGCTTTTGTTTACGAAGGCTCTGCAGTATCCTTGCCAAGGGAAAGAAAAGGAAAAAAGCACTCTGCTTCATCTCCAATTTAACCTTTTACGGCAAGGTCTCTTTGCTCATGCGCAGAAGCACGACCCGTGATGCACAGGGGAAAGCTAGGGTTCCCAAGAGACAGAGCAGCTGCTTAAAATACTCAAACGCATGCATCGTAATTTTGAAACAAGGAATATTTGTGTAAGCTGAAATGTGCCAAAAGGAGCATCTACTGGTTTCGCGGAGGACCCGATGTCAGAAACACAAGGACTGCTCAATTTTGCAGCCAGATTGTGTTCCCAGCATACTTCATGGGCATTGTTGGGCTGTGTCTTCCATCTCCCCAGAGCAAGAGAACCCGTGTTAAGAAAGATACTTCATCCTTCAGAATTCTCCCTACCTTCTCAGACCTAGCATAAAGTCTGTCAAATTCTGGGGGCTTGTGGTTCAAGTTCCCTTAGTGACCACTTTTGAAAAATAGAGTCCTGGGGTCAGTATTTATGTCACTAATATTAACTCGGCTTAACCCAGCTGTCTCTCCTCTCATCCTGTCTGAGAAACTTCCCTGGGCAGGGGAGCAGATTTCACACCCCAAGGACCAGCTCTTGAGAGGAGTGTTGGGGGACCGGAGCACATGAGCAGATGCCTGGAGAACGCTGTGTTTCTTCCTCGCTCTCCTGGGCTCTCCTGTCTCTTAGCCCAGATGTGACCCCAGAACAGATGCATTTCTCTCAGCTCCCACCCTGGTCTTGCTCCCAGGCACCACTGAGAAGGAGTGAAGCTGTGAGCCCCAGCCCCTCACACATCCATATTTCCCTCCCCCACCCCCTTCAGGTACTTACAATCTGGGAATGGAAAGGCAATCCCTCACTGGGAAAACCATGGATCAGAGGGAAGGAGTGTTGCAGAATATTCCTTGGCACTGTGTGAAGATGTATCACTGTTATTGGTTTAATAAAGAGCTAAATGGCCATCAGGTAGGAAGAAAGAGTTTAGGCAGGGCTTCTGGGGACAGAGAGGCAAAGTCGCAGTCGCAGAGGGAGCAAGACATACAGGAGGAGAGGTAAAAGCCTTAAACCTCATGGCAGCACGTAGATGAATAGAAATTGATTAATAAGTTATAAGAGCTATTTAGAAACAAGCCTAAGCTACAGGCCAAGCTTTCATAATTAAAAGTAAGTCGCTGTGTCATAATTTTGGTACTGGTGGTCCAAAACAGCCTTATATAAAGGAGTCATTTGATAAATGCTTCTCTCAGACACACAATCCGGACACACAATCATATGGCTCCCCTCCCCCTATGTGAAGGATGGATGGATGTTGTCACCCAAGTGGAGACTGGCTTGAAAATGGAACTTCTGTTACCTCCTTTCCTACATACCTCACACCTCTCTCCGTCTCTCTGTCTGTTTGTCTGTCTCTCATTTCTCTCTGCCTGTCTCTCTCTGTCTCTGTCTGTCACTGTCCTCCCTCTCTCCCTCTCTCCCTCCAGCTAAACTGTCGCCCTGAGAAACTATTTGCACCTACATTTTGATTCTGGTTCTTCTTTGTAAAGAACCAAATATTCAAGGCACAGTAGGCAGCAAGAGGCTCAGCATGAGGAACAGAGCAAATGGTGAGACCTGATGCATGAAGAGCCAGGGCAAGATTGCCTTTGAGAATCTGCAACTTGTTTTCCTGGAAAACGAAGTAGATTTACTCTGTGCTGCTCCAGTCAAGTTCATCTCAATCCATATATGAAAGTCACACTGAAGACTTACCGTCAATGCAGAGTCAGGAGAATGCCAAACATTTACCTTTAATCTCCCTGCCTGTGACCCAGCTGCTGAAACTGCTCCTCTGAGACTCACTCTACCAGCATTCCCTGAGTTATCCCTTGTTCCCACACCTCCGATATCTTCTTCATAACTTAAGGACAAAGTTCAGCTTACACTAGCATGGTTTACAGAGTAGAGCTCCATCCAAGTAAGCCTTTACCCTATGTCTAGTTAGCCTGTTGGTAAAACTGATGTAAGCAAGATTCCCGCTAGAGGTCTTCAAGGGCTCCTTCTAGGTCTATGACCTGTGACTCAGTCATCTCCATTAAAAATCCATTTCCTCCAAGAGCCTCACAAATTCCCACAAAGCCTGTGACTCACAGATCTTAGCACCCAGCACTGACTGTCCATAACTGAGTTCCTTCTTCCCACCCACCTGCCAGATCCCTCCCTCAAGGCATCTCTGCATCACTGATACTTCCCAATCTGAGATAGAATTCATGCCCTCCCCAGTTCCACCCATCTATTTTCTCACCTCTTTGTGTCTGAAGTGATACTTTCCACTCTCCTATTCAATCCCTAACCTGTGGGCAAGACCTTGTTCAAAAGCTGCTTCTGTCTCTGCCCGTCCTAATTCATCTCTATCAATGTGTGTGTGTGTGTGTGTGTGTGTGTGTGTGTGTGTGTGTGTGCCCGCATCACCACCCGGCACACACGATTGTCAATACCACAGACAGGAAAAAAAGTGTCTGCACTCTTTGAGGAAGGAAACTGTTTCTTGTTTTTTGTTTGTTTGTTTGTTTGTTTGTTTTTTAATGTAGTCCCAGTACCTACACACAGAAACACTGAGAACGCTCTTGTTAAATAAATCACTGAAATAAAACGATGTTACATGGCATGACTCTTCAAATTTCCACAGCGTGAAACCTCAGAACCGCCATTGCCCCTTCACTCACCCCCATATTCGACCACCAGTTAGTCTTGCCTCTTCCTTTCCAAGGCTCTCTTGCTTTCTGCCTTCCACCAATCCAGTCTGCTCCTTGGGTCCCACCCACTAACTCTCCACCTCCAGGTGATTTTAACTTTTGATAACCATTCAGTGTAGATGTAAAGGCAGAGTATCCTTTCTAAAGCTCCCACTAATGGCTTCCATATTCCCATAGGCTGCAATCCAGCTGTGTTTTCCAGGAACTCAGCGGTCTTCTAGTCCTGTCTCCCCCTGTGTCTATAGTCTACAATCCAGCTGTGTTTTCCAGGAACCCAGAGGTCTTCTAGTCCTGTCTCCCCCTATGTCTATAGTCTACAATCCAGCTGTGTTTTCCAGGAACCCAGAGGTCTTCTAGTCCTGTCTCCCCCTATGTCTATAGTCTACAGTCCAGCTGTGTTTTCCAGGAACTCAGTGGTCTTCTAGTCCTGCCTTTCCTTATGTCCACAGTCTACAATCCAGCTCTGTTGTTCATGAACCCAATGGTCTTCTAATCCTGTCTTTCCCATCTTCACAGCCCACACTGCTCAGCCTACTCCCTGTATACCAAACAGCACCACCCTCTTCTGTCATCCTGGCTTTGACTGGACCCTATCATATTTCAAGCACAAGTTCACGTCTTCTCTCAGCTCTGTGAAGGCTTTCCTAACATTCCACTCCCAGGTGCTCATTCCATCCTTTCAAGTTTAATGTCCTTCTTGTCTAGAATCACACGTTTATTTTCCAAAGGCAGCTCCAAGGAACAGTCATCTATGAATGCTGAGGGAGAGGGGGAATGAGAAGAGGAAGGAAGGAGGGAGGGAGAGAGGGGCCTGTGAAATCAGAGAAACATGGGTAATGCATCCGATGTCAAACACACTGAGGGCACATGCCAGCCGTTAACTTCTAGTTACTCTGCAAGCCACACAACAGCCCTCAGAGCTGTGAGCCATATCTCCATCAACAGACCAGCGTGAGGTATTTGACCTTCACCATTAGCTAGGACTCAAATTCGGACACCAACTCCAGAGCTTGTGGTATTCGCCCCTTGAATGTGCTCTGTCACTCAAACTCCCGCTGTATAACAAGTAGGTGTTTGCCACTGACAGTATTACTCTTGTTCCCCAGCTTGTCTGCAAACTTCCTGAGGGAAAACACCAGTCTCGTTCCCTTTGTCTCTTCCACACCACAGGGCACAGAGCCAGTGTAAATGCCCATCCTGCCAATACAAAGGGAATCGTTTCCTATTAATGAACCATTTTAAATGCATAAAAGCAATATATTACAACTTTTCACAGCATCACCTTGTCTGTTAAATCATCGTTTTAGCGGCAATGCCCAGGTAGGCGAATTTTTCAGTGCTTTTTGTACATAAGAAAAACGAGAAACAGTGAAGATCTGGTGACCTGCCTCTCACCTCACCTCTGCAAGTGCACTGCTCCCTAGCCTGACACCACCATCTGCCTGGGGACATCCCTGGAACAGACTGGAGGCCCATGCAGAGTGAGGCTGCTCTTTCTCACCAGTCAACACCAGACTATCAACCTCAGAGATGCATTCAAATCTATTTTTAATAAGGAAGAAGGAAGAGAAGGAGAAGGAAAGAGAGGGGAAGGAAGGAAGGAAAGAAGGAAGGAAGGAAGGAAGGAAGGAAGGAAGGAAGGAAGGAAGGAAGGAAGAAAAATAAGAAAGAAAAATATCTTCCTGGGGCCTCTACCTTGAAACACCCAAGCCACTGTTTTGTGGAAATTAAATCATCATCTCTCCGAAGTGGATTACTGGAGCAGCATCAGACAGAGCATCCCCAGATGGAGCAGCACCCAACGGAGCACCAGCCCTCCTTCCTTGGTCATCCTTTTGTGGGTCACCTTTTCTGTTTGTGTTCTGTTCCTGAGCACTCTAATCCGAATGTCAAATCACACAGATCTATCTCCTTCTGTTACCTTGTGGATGTAGGTATGGAAACAGCTCACGTGAGCTGCTGTTGCCGTCACTTGGCAAGGCTGTCTTCTCACCTCAAGAGGACTCATGGTTTGACTTGGACCAAGTAGGGGACCCTGTCATTTCTCCTAGCAGCCATCTACTCCCCTCAGAACCTCCCGCTGGTCTGCCGGGAAAGTTGTTTCCGATGGATCTTTCTATTCTCTCCCTCCCTCTCTTCCTGTTCCTGATCAATGCTTTAGCTTAACAACTTGATTTTCAAATTACTTTGTAATTACAAAATTTAGCTAATTTTAGATTAATTCCAGAAAGTGGCTTTTATGGGTGCCAATTCCTGCCCGTTCTTTCCCTTGCCAAGAGCGTAGCTAGATGTGAAGCTAATTGTGCCCTGATTTTAACCATGCTACCTGAACAGGCTAGCTGCTTTTTGAGAAAGCATCAATTAAAACGAGGGGCAGGGGGAGAAAAGGCATTCAAGATGATGGATTAAAGAATGAGGCTCTCTTAGCCTGGAAGCATGCAGAGGGGTTACGGTAATGGCCTCTAAGTACATAGGAGATAATGCCTAGCTGTTGGCAGCTGCGTGAAAAATAGAACAAAGGAGAATGGCTTTAAAGAGGAAACATGGAGATTCAGAATGGAGATAAGGAATAAAATGAAGTCTAAAGACAGAGCTGGAGAAGCGTAGAAGGGGCACAAATCCCTGGAACACGAAGGGAGGCAAAGGGGGGTTGGGAGCAGAGCTCCATTAATTGTATCCCCAGAACTAGAAGAAAAAAGAAGAAACAAGAACCATAGGAATCAGCCCCGTCCTCGCTCCCTCTGGGATCTGCAAGCGTAGATTGCAGGCCCCCGGTACAAAATGCATCTGCAGAGCCCCTTGGATGAAGATTTCAAGACGACAACCGTCAGCATCATAGGTCCTCCTCAACACAGAACTTAGACAGCCTCGCAGCCACCCATCCATGGAGCTAAAGACCATGCTCACTTGGCTGGACCAGATGTGGAAAGTAGAGTTACCGCTAAGATCCCATAAATAAAATACGTCCAGCTGGCAAAATGGATCCACGAGCAAACTAACTTGCCAAACAGGCCTATGTCCTGAGTTTGATGTCCAGAACCTGAGTTTGATGTTGTGGAAAGAGAGAACTGATACCTGAAAGTTGCCTTCTGGTTGCCATATGCCCAGCCATGATATACAATGCACACACACACCTACCGCCACCGCCACCATCACCACCAACAGAAATAAGAAAAAAATCCACCCAAGGACTTAGATCAAGTGCCTACTTATGTAGCAACCAGCTTCATGGTGGGAAGGACGATCTGCGATGCTAGAACAGGGTATGGTTAAAATGAGTAGCTGTCATTCTGCAGCCGTGGGAGGGACTGCCTGGTTTTTTTAAAAAAAAAAAATGCTGTGACGGATGCGAGGCCAAATGACAAAGCAGAACTTAGGACCTGGATTCTCCTGGTCGATGCCTCTTTCCCCATACTCTAAAGTGGTGCCCAGTCTCCAGAAGCTATTGTCTCTCCGAGGAACTAGAATTTATGTTCCACGTCAACCCAGCCCCATGCATCCCCCACGGGAACCCACTCTGTGCCTTTCTTTCCTGCTCTATGCTCAGACTGACACTTAACACAGGCTGGGGTGTTCAGGGTTAATAACAGCTTGCCACTTAGACCCTGTTATTTCTAAAATAGTTCACTTGAGAGGGGAAAAAAATCTATGCCCCTCAGGGCCAGGAGAACTGTGCAAAATGGAACGGAGTCCAGTTTAATTTAAGATTTTGGTTTATTTGGAAACTTTAAACATGCATATGAACCCCACTTTCCTCAGCTCCAATACAGTTGTTTCCATCTTCGTATTGTTAAGAAACTTTAATGTGTCAAATTGCTTCTCTCTGGAACAAAATAAGTTGTCTACATTTTCCTCCAGGCATAAACAAAATATTTGATCCTTGCAATTCAGACGAAACACCGCACCGAAAGCCAGCGGGTTTTCATTTTAGGTCGACTAATTAGAAGTTAAAAAGTACCTGTTCATAAGGTGACAAAACTTCTTTTTCCAAGATTAACTGAGGCAGTTAGAGCCCCAGCCCTGGGAAGTTTTCGGCAACCTTTGACACACAAGAAATTAGCATCTGTCCTCCTAAAATAGATTGCCAACTTCATTGTCACTTAGCCAATCCCCCAGCCACCCAACAAGTTTCTTGATAAGACAAAAGGAATAACTTTCCCCGCCACGCACTCTTTGAGTTCTTAAAAAAGATGATGTTGGCCAATACAGAAAATGTAGATTTACTGAATTTTCTTGTACATTCTGACACTAGACCACTAACTATAGTGGAAATTCGCATTTCACCAGGGTCCGGTCTACTCCTATCTGCACACATACGGTTGGCACACCACAGTTACTCTGTAACTTCATTGTTTCAGTAGGCCAAACATTGTTACCCTCTCTTAAGTAAGACCAGCCTGTTAATTACTGGTTGGCTTTTTAAAAAATCTCAGCAAGGAAATGATTGTCGGCATTGTTTCACTAGTCTTTATGAGGATTAGACTAGGTAATCATAATCTCTAAATTAAAATTAGCCAGTATTCACTGATTGACATGTGTTATTACTCAATCCCATTAATAATCTTGCTCTTAATAAATTAAAAAGAGCAGAGTAGAAAATAACAGCCTGGATTTTACCCAGTTCACAGAGGAAATCTTATGCTTCTTTCCTTTCTGATCCTAACTGGGTCCTGGTTGGCCAATGACATTTTTCCCAAGGAAAGCCTCCTCGTCATCCACTGCCTGAAACCATCTCCAGTGCCCGTGAGAGGCGCCCTCTTTCCCTCACTCTCCTGGTTATATTTTACCTGGCATTCGGTATTTATCCCTCCACCTGCCCTGCGTGTGTAACACACCCTGGTGCAAAGGAATGTGCCAGGTTGGGCCAGACCCTCAAAAGAAGGCTGGTACCAGTTTCTGGAGAGGTGACAGTTAGAAGGACGTTGTGAGTGCCGTTGAGGACAGGACAGTAAGCACCGTGGGAGAGGCTCAGGCAGTGGGCCTCCAGCACTCAGAGCTGGGAGTCCTCTCCAGTGTGAGGGTGAGGAAAAGCCTCAGGAAGGTGGCTGTCGGGGCGTGAGTCTGAAGCGTCCCATTACAAGGTGGTGGTACTACCTGGAGAGGTTGTGGAATCTAAGGAGGTAGGGCTTAGCTGATAGCTTGGTGGAGGTGGCATCTGAAGGTCACACCTGGTCCTGGCATCTGAAGGTCACACCTGGTCCTGGCTTCTGAAGGTCACACCTGGTCCTGACTTCTGAAGGTCACACCTGGTCCTGATGCGGACAGCCTCTGCCACAGACTCTCACTGCCACGAACTGAGTTGCACCCTGGTGACAAGCTACAGCACCCACGAGCCAAAGCCAATCTTTCCTCCCTTACTCTGTATGTGCAAAGGAGTGTGGTCACAGTGGCAGATTCCACATTAGGTGGGTCCGGAACAACCCATGGGTCTGACGGGTAGGATTTTCCAGCACAGGGGAATGATGCCAGCAAATGTTTAAGAGCAAAGTAAACCTCATGGTCTCGTTACAAAATGAGATGTGGTTCCGTGAAACTGAAGGAAGAGTTACGGTTGGGAAGCCAGTGACGTATAGACACTTCCAGGAAAAGGCTTTAGAAGCTAGTCACCTGGTAAAGAGAAGCTGTTAGGAGGTGGCCTACAGGGGCTTGAGCTTCTTCCTAGCAGAGCTAACACACAACAATGTGTGGAACGGATGGGAGCAGGAGTAGGAATCCAGGTGGCAAGCCTACAACTCCTACCCAGCTGAGGCAATGGGGGCCTGGAGCAAAGAAAGAGAGAAGGGGGAGACTTGAGGGTAACTTCAGGGAACGTTTTTAAGGCTTGGTAGAACTTGAGGAATGTCAAGCAAAGAGAGTTGGGTAGGGGAAGGAAGGAAAGGTAGGCTGGGGGAGGGAGGAGATGGAGGCTGAGGGATGACGGAGAGGGGAAGGGCGTGGAGGAGAAAGAGAATTCCAAGGTTACCCCACACTAGAAGAACACGAGCACCATGACTCCAGCATGGCCCTCACAGGAGCAGAAGGTATGGAGTCCCCTCAGAATACAGGGAGCCGTGGGTGCAGCACCCACAAAACTCCTCTCCTTCTCTTTTTGATCATTTCAAGAGAACCACTCTAATTTTTTTTCTTAAAGGTAAATCTCCACACACTCACTAAGGCTGACAAGGCCCTATTGGCCAAAGCCTTGCCAGCAGCTGCCGTGTCTGCGCTCTGTGCGCTGGCACCCAGTTACTGAGCTTCGGGCAAGGGGCTGGAGGTTAAAATACACAGACACACACACAGACAGAGAGACAACCACACGGGTCATCCTTGAATTCCCCAAGAATTCCCCCTTTATTGTGTTCAGGGGCAGATTATATGGAGAGAGCCACGCCCCAGCCAAACCCACCAGAAACCACTCTCCTGCCATCAGGAACTCCTGAAGGTCTTGTGCTCAGAGCAGCTGTAGGCACTCAGATCAGGGGATTACAAGAAATTCAGGATCTGGGGTCTCACTGCTCCCAACAAGCAGCCTGCTCCTTCAACATCACAAACCGTTCCTCCGGGGTGGGGGGCTTTGCTCTCTCTTCCATGTCGGTCCACCATCCCCCGTCTTTCGATAATTTCAGTCCTTCATCAGATTTTCTTAAATGCCATTTCCTCACAGACTTTTCCTGACCACATGCCAGCCACGGGCTATGCTATGCTTCTGCTGCAGTACTTCTCACTCTCTGAGGGGAAGGAATGAGTTCTCCCGCTCTCCCCACACTAGAAGGTGAGCACCATGATAACACGGATGCCTTCCTGCAGACCAGAGCCCACCCACGACCTAGAATGCTATCTGCTGTCAAACGAATGTCCCTATGCACCACGACTGTCTTCACAAGATGGCTTCCTTGGGGGTGGGGGACACTGCTTTAACCACAGTCCTTTGCTGCAGTGGTATGGCAGTCATGTGATCAGACCACATTGTTATTACTGTTATTCTAACCACAAGCTAAGTGTTTATCGTCTGCTGTGCCAGTGTGTTCGGTATATTGCATCAGCTCAGAAGCATCCTCATTTTAATAATCTCAAAATTAATTTAATTAGGACCAAGGAAGTCACTTGCTAGTTAGTGGTAGAACAAGGACTAGAATTCCAGTTTCACCAATTCCAAAACTACCATGACATACCGTCCTCTTGCCAAAAGTTGCCATCTTTGAACATTAAACTGTGGAAGCAGTAGACTTAACGAGAGATAAACCACAAGGGACAGTCCCAGGGCAATATTTTTAATCACTTCTGATGATTTGGAATTCCAGAGTGAATGTTGAATGCATCCTTTGAAAGGAGAAAAAAAAAGAGTTTTTTAAAATCCAGTTGCAAAAGTGTGCACCCCCACCCCTACACACACACACACACACACACACACACACACACACAGCCCACACACCGTCACGCCCACCAAGCAAGAACGGAGATCCGTTTCTCAGGGAATGTCACTAACAGAGAGAGTCAAGACCAGGCCTTGGCAGAACTCATGCAGATCCTCAAAGCGTTCTGCAGACTGTGGGAGGGGCTCGTGGAGGTCTGGGTTCCAGCGCCTGCCCCTTCCCTCTGATCCTGCTGTGAGGTCTGTGGCAAATAACAGAAAATTGATTTTTGAAGTTCATGGAGAGACAGTTGGCATGGGAGAAATGTCTGCAAGTGTGGCCATGATGCTCTAGGAAGAATCTGCCAGCAACCAAACGGTCCTGGGCTGTGAGATAGAAATACGATCTTGTGAAGTGACCGGGACACCATTTTTCAAGGCTGCGAGGAATAAAAAGAGGATGAGAGAAAAAGATGAGATTTTCAAAGCAATATAATATTTAAGGCTTCTTGGCTTCTAGTGAAATGAAGTTAAAGCTCCAGGAGGGAAAATAAGAACCTTGATTATCAGACCGCTTGGGCGCCTGGATGTTAGACTCAGCGTGCGTCTCCTTAATACCAGGAGGCTATATTTCCACTTTCTTAATATTTGATCTTTTTTTTTTCAAGCAAAAACATAGTCTATATCCCTGCTGTATTTACCAGGAGGGAAATTCTTTTAAAGATGCAGCAATGTCAGAGTTTGTTGGATCTCCTACATTGACCTTAGAAATGGTCCTTATGTCTGCATATCTCATGTGTCATTAATTAATTTTAATACTTCATTATTAATGAACTTTCCCAGAAGCTGTGTTTCTGTACTGCAGGGAAGCCACCTTCTGGAGAGGAAAAAAAAAACAAAGATAGAAGAAAAAGGGCACTGATGTGCAAGTGGAGAGAGAGAGTCTGTTATTATCACACTGTGGAAGGCACGGCAGCAATTCTGTCCTAATGACAGAATAAATGGAATGGTGATAATGCTTCACACTAATAAATTAAATTTGAGTCATCAGTGTAAGATAGAAATGTTTCTGATAGTTACAGCCAGGGATGCAGAAGCTGGAAAAAGCACAATTGTTCTGGAAAATGTTCTTTGTATTTAAAAAAAGGAGGTTATCGTTTGAATATTTCCCTTAACTTTGCTAAAAATAATAACCATGACAGAATGCTCTCTCCCTTCTAACAGGAATACCAAATTTAAAAAAAAAAAAAAAACTAAAATAAATAAAAACTTTAAAATACTGAAGAGCCACAGTGACCCCTACTGGAAACAAGTGGAATTGAATTCGCTCTTCTTAAGGAGCTTTTCCAAATCATTTCTCTCCTCAAAAAAAAGTAAAATCAAAAATAATGTTAACTCCGAAAAAACAATTCATATTCATGCCTATACCTGATTTTCTTATCCCCTAGATAGTTCATAGATATTTCCCTAGCTATAGTTTTTGTACTTGTGATCATGCTGGATGAATTTTGTACACATCAATAAACAGCAACAGTCATTTCCCTGTGGTATTAAATTTTCATAAGTGTCCTTTTTTATGTAGTGCAATCTATTCAACAATTTCGTTTTACTGTGGAACTCCAGGAGAGTTTTTTTTATATATTTTGAAAGAAAGGGAAATTTCGTAAAGAGATCTGAATTGGATTGGCGAGGCATTGCAAGGTGAGGACGATTCTTGGACAGCTGTATCAACAGGCTCTGAGGCTCTGTAATTAAAGTGCCAATCGCTAAGTGGACACCAACTGTATTTAAAATGCTAATGTTAAATAAAGACTTGTGGAGCCCGAGGAGGAAGAGACCGAAGGGACTTGACCAAAGAAGGTTAGAGGTGTGTGCACAAAAGCCATGCCCTGCAAGGCAGCCATCACTAAGGGCTTTCTTGGAAGGCCAAATGGGAGAGCTGTCAGCCTTCCAGAAGAGCATCTGGGAAACTGCCTTCGCGGTGAAGCTGAGAAGGAACCGGCAGGTACACCACAGACGGAATGGACAACAGACAGGAAATCACAGAGCCCAGAGCTGGGGTAGTCCCTGTTGGATGGTGAGTGGGTGGTTCCAGAAGCGGGCTTAGGAGAGATCAAGTGTTAGAAACCCAGGGGGTGGCAGGGGCGGCTCTGAACCAGCAGCTTTGCCCCACCTACTGTGCCAGGAGGTTGTGCTTCTGCGAATTTGGCAATTACAGAAACGACAGACCCCCATTTTCAGATGAGGAAGCTGGGAGGCTCAAACGGGATAGATAAATCTTAGCCAAGCTGAAAACACAAGATTTCATCTCCCCAGCAGTCTGGTGTGGACTGAGCTTCCTAAAGTAAGAGGCCGTTCCACTTGGAATCATATTGAAACCATTCACCTGCTTGGGAAATCAAACCCTTTCATCATTCAATTCACACTAATGAACGCCTATCACACTCCTGTCTCGGTTATCACAAAAATGCAAGTATGCTCTGAATTCAACACTATAGCAAGCGCTTCTCAGCTTGTGGGTTGCAACCCCTTGGCTGTCAAATGACCCTTTGACAGAGGACTTACATCAGATATCCTGCGTGCCAGATATTTACACTACAATTCATAGCACAGCAAAATTAGTCATGAAGTGGCAACAAAAATAATGTTATGGTTGGAGGTCACCACAACATGAGGGACTGTATTAAAGGGTCACGGCATTAGGAAGGCTGAGAACCACGGCTGTAGAAGATCGAATGAGATGTCCGCCTAAGTCCATGACTTTTGAATACTCGGGGCGCAGTCAGTTTCGAGAGGACTAGGGGGCGTGGCCTTGCTGGAGGAAGTGTATCACTGGGAGGAGCAGGCTTTGAAGTTTCAAAAGGCTCCTGCCCTGTTGACTTCTCTCTACTTCCAGTCTGTGGTTCTCAGCTGTCAGTCCAGGCCGCTGCAGCCTGCTACCTCCACTTGGCCATCAGGATTCTAACCCTCTGGAACCATAAAGCCTGATTAAAAATAAAAAATAAATAAATAAATAAATAAATAAATAAATAAATAAATAAATAAATAAAAACCTCCTTCTCCTGGAAGTTGCCTTGGTCAGGTTGCGATTTTTTTTTAATTAATTTATTTATTTATTAAAGATTTCTGTCTCTTCCCCACCGCCGCCTCCCCTTTCCCTCCCCCTCCCTCAATCAAGTCCCCCTCCCTCGTCAGCCCAAAAAGCAATCAGGGTTCTCTGCCCTGTGGGAAGTCCAAGGACCACCCACCTCCATCCAGGTCTAGTAAGGTGAGCATCCAAACTGCCTAGACTCCCACGAAACCAATAGGTCCAGTAGAATCAAAAACCCGTTGCCATTGTTCTTGAGGTCTCAGTAGTCCTCCTTGTCCGCTATGTTCAGCGAGACCAGTTTTGACCCAGGCTTTTTCAGACCCAGGCCAGCTGGCCTTGGTGAGTTCCTGATAGAACATCCCCATTGTCTCAGTGTATGGGTGCAACCCTCGCGGTCCTGAGTTCCTTGCTTGTGCTCTCTCTCCTTCTGCTCCTGATTTGGACCTTGAGATTTCAGTCCAGTGCTCCATTGTGGGTCTCTGTCTCTGTCTTCTTTCATCGCCTGATGAAGGTTAATATTCAGGAGGATGCCTATATGTTTTTCTTTGGGTTCTCCTTCTTATTTAGCTTCTCTAAGAACCCGAATTATAGGTTCAATGTCCTTTATTTATGGCTAGAAACCAAATATGAGTGAGAACATCCCATGTTCCTCTTTTTGGGTCTGGCTTACCTCACTCAGGATGGTGTTTTCTATTTCCATCCATTTGCCTGCAAACTTCAAGAAGTCCTTGTTTTTTACTGCTGAGTAGTACTCTAATATGTATATATTCCATACTTTCTTCATCCATTCTTCAATTGAAGGACATCTAGGTTGTTTCCAAGTTCTGGCGATGTTTTATCACAGCGATAGAAAAGACACTAATACAAGCATAATTGTTCTAACACTTGGACACAAATCAGTTTCCTCTCCAACTTGGAATGTATAAAGCCACCAAGCCAGGTTTTGTAATGTGATGTGGAGGGTTGCCCCCCCCATTTCCAAACAGAAAGGAGAATGAATGGGAGGCAAGCTAGCACAAGGCATGCTGGGTATGGCACCACGTGGTTGTGCTGTGCTTCCATGCCTGTGCCTATGATGTCACACATAAACTAACCATGCCAACTGCTATTGTCCCTCCACAAATATCACCCATTGTATGTCCAGAGCCACCGAGGACTGAAAAGCTGTTCTATACAATCATAGGCTCAGAGGGCTCTCACTGAAGACCAATCTAACCACCACAAAGCCGGTCAAAACTGGCTCAAGTTCTTTACAGCAATTCCCACACATTCTGAAAGAAATGTGTAGGTCCATGGCCTCGTGCTCCTGGAAACCCATACTCTCCCGTCTGCTCTTTTTGCCGAACTATGCTGGCACCTCTCCTGTGTCAAAAGTTTGTCACAGGATCAAAATCCATTTATTCTCTAACTCAAAACTTCCAATGGTGTTATTTGGCCACAGACCAAATAAAGTCTATCCACTAAGAGAAAGTGTTTGAAAAACACTTGTCTGATAAACAACTGGTGTCTGCGATCTACACAGAGCTATCCAAAACAGTGAGGAGACAAGAACCAGTTTTTTAAGAGCAAAGAACATAACTCAGTGGTAGATCATTTGACAGTGTGTGGTCGAGGGGCAAAAGACAACTTGCCAAAGAGGTTACATACAAAAATATGTAAATATATTATATGTTACTAGAGAGCTGCAAATTAAAACAGCCATGAGATTGTTATACGAGCCCAAATCAAAACGGGGGCAATATTAGTTGCTGCTGAGGATGTGAAAAAGTGGGGGACCCTCGTTCCTCCTTGGCGAGAATGTCAAACAAGGTATGTGCTCTCCTGTGCAAGATGCTTCAGGATTTTCCTACAGCCCTGAACATGCACTAATACAATCCACCCACTGCATCCCATGGAGCTGGAAGTTGAAAGCTGATAAGTTGAACACTTACGCTGTTCAAGCTGAAAACCCATGCCCATAAAATGCACACCCGACCCACAGCTATTTGTAGCAGCTTTATTCGTGATTGCCAGGGGGAAATAAAAGGAGGCAGCCAGGTTCATCTCCCACCAGCTACCGTATAAAGAAACTGAGGCACATCAGCACAAATGAACGCCAGTCGAAGACGGAAAGTTTCTCTATGGAGTCCCAAGACACAGAGGAAATTATCTCCAGCCTGCCTTAGAAATGCCTTTTAGGAGACGTCTACTTTTGGAATCCCCGAAACAGTCCACATTCAGGTGCTCTGGATTTATGCGCTTAAACCAATCACTCAACAGGCTCCTTCAAGAAGCCCATGAGGACAGTCTCGGGCTTATAACAAAAGATGCTCTCTCACCCCAAGTTGGTATGAATAGATCAATTTCTCACAGAGGAAAAAAAAAACTCATCTCTTCAAGGAGGGAAAACTCCATTTTGGTTTTCAGCTGTTAAATCTGCAAACACCTCGCCAGCGCAGCGCCTATGCTTTCAAGGGTTAATTTTTTCCCCTGGCTCTCAACACCTTCGCGTTCCTCATCTAATAGCTGTCAGTCTGCCAAATAACTCGGGGAAATGTTTGCGATGCGGCGCATATGTTTTTAGTTTATCATTTTTGCCATCTGTTCAAGGAAACTGGCAACACCGGCCAGTGCGGTGCGTGTGCAGCATCCGCCGCTGTCCGCACCTAAGACGTAAGCCAAGGCTGGCAAAGGTCTTTCCGCCCGGCCCGAGTGACCTTTCCGCTGAGAAGCGCCAAATGTTGCCTCCACAGGCGGAGCACACTGGGTCAGAGAGACGCAACATCGGTGGGCACAGTACACAGAGCAAATATCTTCTCAGGCGCCGTTAAAATTAAAATGCACACTGCAAAGCTAAAATGTAAGGAGACATCTTCTCTGGAAAAAAAAATACGGCAATGGCAGTCTTTTAGAGCAACCTCTACTGACTTGGAGTAGCTAACACACACATACACACATACATACACCCTTCATCACCTTCAAATTGCTACTTTGGAGCCTTTCTTTACTTTTACCCAAAAGGAGGGAGACTGGATTTACTTCATGTCTCTTAAATGCCTGTTTTAAGGTTATTGCTCATTATAGCCTCCTTGTAAACATATGGAGAATTTTATAATCCCCTTAAAATATGGCAACTGCATCAGAGAGTATTCTGTGATAACCCCAATTTAAATTCAAATTTCTCTAGGTTTTGATCTTCCGTATTATTAAAAATTCATCCTTCTCGTTACAGGTTCAATTTAAATTTCAGCTGAACTTTTCTGAATTCAAAGCAAAAACCTGATCTAAGTAGGATTGAGCAGGCTGCCTTTGTGGGATTACTGGGTTGGCCAATCTAAAAAAAAAAAAAAAAAAAAAGAGCTGGTCACTTCTAGGTTGGTTGAATCTTAACTAAACTTGACCAAGGTATTCCCTTTCAAATTTTCAGCAATAACAAATAAACCAACTGACTTGACACCAAGGAGGCTTCCCTTAGTTGCCCCATTATGCCTTTCAAAGACATGTCATTTTGGTTACCATGGATACTAGGAAAAAAGTATAGGTGCATCCTCACAAATCCATAATCACTAATCACTTGTGGAAAAATCAACCAGAACTTCAGGCCCTCCCAAAAACACTCTGTGACATCGTTTTGAATAGAAGCAAATTCAGCTTTCTCCTATCCTGAAACACAAATCATAAAAGTTCGAGTTCGAAGTCACATTCAAGGCTCTACCTCATCTACCAATGTGTGTTTATATATGTGAATGAGAATAATTCCAATCAATATCATAACTACCTTTGCTTTCAATTCTGAATTCAACTGAAAGAAAATTATTATATGTCATGCGTTTTTCCCTAGGGTACCACATGCTACCATGCTTCGAGCCACAGAGACCAGAAAAAGTAAAATTAAAACACCAGGAGAGTCTCTTCATAATCAAGGAGACAAAAAGTCTACCCAAAAGCGTATGGGGTAAAGACAAGAGTAGATGATTTCTATGGAGGCATCATTTGCAGAAATCTGAGCATCCCTAAGCTAATGCATGGCTTTAAGCTCTCCCGTGAGCAAGCGCTGAGGTTATTAAAGGAAATATTCAAAATCTGTCACCATCAAAAACTCCTACTCAGTGACTGAAAATTAGGCGTGAATATCTAAGCAACCGAAAGCGGCACAAGACTGTGTTCAGTGAGTGTGTTCTGGAAAAGAAGGCACAGCCAAGCCCTGCAAGGTTCAAACGGCACAAAGAGCTTTGGGCATTGAGTAGTCAAAAAAGACTTCCTGGAAAGGGGAAGCCTTGAGCAAGATTTGATCTGCCTCGGAGGTGAACAGAAGGATGGACATTTGGCCCAGGATGCTACTGCTTCTTATTAAAATGCTGAAGGGGGCGTCTCCGAGGAGACGTCTAAACTGGGACCTGAATTACCAGAGTAGTCAACCTGCAGGCATCAAGCAGAGAGAGCGGCAAGAGCATATGTCCTGAGGGCACAGTGGTATAATATAATGCTTCTCATTTTCAGGCAGGAAGGCAGCCAGTGAAGGAGGCACACAGGGAGACGTGAGAGTGGAGAAGGTGAAATCAGAAGAGATCACAAAGACAGGCTAAGGCAGTCTTTCAATTACAATAAAAAGTCACTAAATTCTACTAGTTCAAGTTCTAGTAAACTAGGCAAGTGATGTCATCTGCGCTTTTTAAAGATCACCATGTTGTTGAGAAAGGAACAAAGACAGAAACAGGAAAGAGATTTGAAAGTAGTCACTGAGAAACACAACAGAGGTTAGGATCAGGGAGGCAGGAGAGAGATGAAAGAGGCAGCAATCCAGGGATGGGCTTGCTGCTTGACAAAGCTGAAACAGGAGGAAGGAGAAGAATGCTAGAAGGGTATCAGTGAGGCTTTGGCTACAAGCTGGGAAGACATTTTACTAAAACGGAGAAGACTTGAAACAAAGGACTGATTTGAGGAAGGGCAGAGAGCTCCTTATCAGATATCCTTGGTGGTGTTGGTTTATTTGTATGTATTTTACTTTGCTTGTCTTATACCTGTTTCTCTCATGGATGGCTACTACCTGCAGAAACGTGGTAGGAAGGACCTAAGCGACAAGGAATAATAGCAAGATGACAAGCAAAGGCTAAACAGCTTGGAGTTGAAAGAGCTACTTGAGGAGGCTTGCTTTTCCACTCAAGCGCCAAAAAGAAATGGCTGCCATCTTCATGATCACCCCACATTTGCGTGTGTCCCATCTTCAACTTCCTGTGCAGGTTTCAGAGGGAAACAAATGGAAGCAAGATGAGGACAGGTCCCTGTTGAGGAATTCCAGACAATTTCAGCTGGCATTCCCTAGCGCTACAAAGGAACTCTAACCCTGAGAAATACAGTTGTTCTTGGCTATATGCATTGCTACCCCAAATATTACCCTGATATTAGGTTATAGGGGGAAATGCCATTGAGAAGGCAGCCTGCTGATTAATATATAACATCCAAAGAGATACTAAAAGGACTTAGTTGGTTTAAGGAATCTGGAATCTGGGAGAATTATTAGAAATATACAAAATAGTGGATCGTCTCTAGAGAGGATATCTAAAGCCACGAGATTGAGTAAAAACAAATTGAGATTGTTGTGACTGTCGATGCTACTGTTGTGCTAAGAAAGAGAAAAGGACTATACATTCAGCTTGGAAGCACTTCAACATTTTAAGTCCCATCCGAAGAGACAGCAAAGAATGTTGAGTATGGTGACTAGAGGCAGAAGAAAGACTGTGATGCACAAAGCAATGGTAAGGGGTCAGATATCAGCGGAGTGGGCCACTGGGCTGGTAGCCATGGACATAGGAGTTCCCATAGCATGAGAAGGGTCAGGCTGCAGCGGTGTCAACATGGAGCAGAAGATAGACTCTGGAGACAGACTGTGAGTGTCTTCCTCAGAAGCCTTGCTACAAACAAAACAGATAAAGCAATGATGGAGAAAACACGATCCCAAAAGCAGTCTTTGTTGGCAAGTTTGCAGGTTTGTCGCTTGCTCTGCAAGAGGAAGACAATAGAATGCGTTTCTCTGCTGGCAGAAGACCTTGAATTCCAAGCTGAGAGGCAGAGACTTAATTTGAGAGACACTTTAAGTTTTAAAAGCAAGAAAGAGACGTGGCGGAGGCAGAGTTTCAGAAAGACCCACCTAAAAAGAGCCCCCATAAATTGTGTGAAATTGGAAAAGTGCACACATTTGTGGAAAGTGCTGGATGCCACCCAAAGGGAGCAGACTAATGCAACAGAAAAATGGCCTTAAAGAGGCCCCTGGGGTAAGTCAGCTGTGAGTCACACAACAGCTGAAGAATGAGCCCCAGAAGGGGCTCTCAGAATTGATGCTCTTGAAAACACAAAATTTCAACTCAAAGTCTGTCTCTGAGAAACCAACATAAAAACTCCAAACTCCATAAAATACCTGTGGGTAAACTATTGAAGGCACCACTACAATCTGCTAAATATTAAATGGATGAATGTGTTGGATCAGCACTTATTTTTATTCTTATAATTCATAGAGCTGAGTGAATGTATATAGAACATAAAGCTTCGAAGACAAACTCACCCCATGACGTTTACAGCCTCGTCCAGACACGAGCTAAAACACTGAGTGATGACCTCTAACATAGGTTTTTTTTTTTTCCCCACCCAAAGTGATTGGAGAAGCCTTTAGTGCGAACTAGTGTTTATCTGCCTCTCACCCCGACAGAAAACCCTGTCAAGATGAAAGATCAAGCCAACTTACCAAGCTTTTAAATCTGTGTTGCACGTCTATGCTAAAGGACTTGTAAGAGAAAAAAAAAATGTGTATTTTTTACTCCCCTTTGATTTTTCTCTGATAACAGCTAGGATTTGTTTTGTTTTAATCTCAAATTAAAGGTTGGAGAGATGGATCAGTGGTTAAGAGGGCTCCCTGCTCTTCCAGGTCTCAGTCAGTCACTGCAAACTCCAGTCCCAAGAGTGCCTTCTTCTGGTCTCTGCAAGCTCACACACTCACACACACACACACAGACCAGGTGTGTCACATAAATATGAATAAATCTTTAACAAAAAAAAAAGACTCAAATCAAGTATGTCAGACTCTTAGAAGGTACAGCAATGGTCACCCCCATCATATCTCAAGTGCAACTGACACCCAAACCTGCTGATTTGATTCACCCAAGGTCACTGCTCCAATTCATACCAAAGAAGTCAATTGTGACAATTGAGACAAGTATTCTAGTCTTAGATCTCTTTGTCTCTTTCAGAAACCAACATGTTCATACAAGTTCCATTTGTTCATTGCTTACAGACCCATGAACATCACATGGCTTTTTCACGTCGTTTTGCTGGAAGCGCTTCAGCAATTAGGCTATAGTATATCAAAAAAAAAACTTCAATGAAGGAGGGCAGCTTTAAACCAGTGAAGGAGAATGGCTTTGAACCAGTGAAGATGGATGGCTTTCTAAGACCCAGATGCTGTGATCTGGTAGCCCAAGGTCAAAGACGGGCTGTATTTAACATGCGTCTGCATCTGACTCACGTCTTTTTAAAACAGTCTTGTTATGCATCCCCAGCTGGCCTTGAACTTGGGATCTTCCTCCATCTCCTATGATTAGAGAGCTGTTTCGTCACCTTTGGCTGGGATGCAGTTTTCTTCCCTACACACTAGACTCCTACTCTCTGGAGGCTACATTTACATCATCCTAAAGAGGTAGAAAACATTCACAGTTTATGAGATGTGGATACCTAAAATGACAGCTTCCGGGGAAAAAAAGCCCATACAATGCATAGTAAATTAATTGACTGTGAAATTACAATTTAAGCAACAAAGCTTTCTTTTAAGTGTGAGGAATGTGACGAATCTTGTAAACAAACGGAGTTTCATTATTCGTGGAAGTAAACTGGAAGTAAACGTTGCCTTTTCCCTCTTGCCTTTCTCCATCCTCTCTCTTTACAACTGCCTTATGTGCTCCGGCATCAGTTCCTCTGACAGGGCTTGCCGCAAACCAGTTCCTGGAAAGCGACTGGGCTAGGTGCTGAATGGTTCTTAGCTAATGAGTTCACCAATGTGTTCTATGGATGTTAAAAAAAAGTGAGTAATGCATTATACAACTGAAAGATATTACGTTATGACGTGAACAGAAAGGTGAATAGTCAGAATCTTTCAGCCACTGGCTGACAGCCTGGTGCTTTACAACGCCAGAGGACAGTGGAGAAAGTCAATCCGGCCCACTCATTCCAACAAGGAGAAAACAGAGGGAAGAAGAGCAAAGTGGTTTGACCAGGATCCCACAATTAGGGGGGCAGCTAACTGCTGTGTCCCAAAAGAAGGGTTTTCTAACCCAAGGTTTCCTACCTACCACAAAGCTACACTTTCAAACATCTCAGGCTTTTCCCAACTGTATATAATTATAGTTACAGAGTTGCTGAAGGAGTCAGACTCTGTAAGCCCAAGAACACCAGCCCAAAGGACCGGAAGCCATTGATGTATGACGACTTCTGACACCAGTCAGTACATGTTAATTCAGAGGGGTGAAAACTCATGAAGCTCAGGAGAAAAACCTTGGAGTGCTCCGGGACAGAAGAGGTGGGGAATCGAGGGTGGTCACTTTCCTCTGCAAGCAAGGAACGGCGTAAACGACCAACACACACGTATGCTTCTACTTACATAAATTTCCACACTCTGAGATATGCCATCTCCATCGCAGAGGCATTTTCTGTCTCATTCTAGCCCTTAACAAGCTACTTAGGGACAGCATGATTCTGACAAAGCTTAGAGAAAGCCCTACCTGTCAGAAGAGATCTCACCCTAAGATTGATTTCCTTAGGACAATGGTGTATTCTTTCTTAACAGAGTGTATAGATGAAGGCAAGGATCCCCATGGTGGCACAAGGTTTCTGGTGTCAAAGTGAACTCTTCAAACCCAGAGCAAAGACTAAGGATGACAGAGCCCAACCTGAGAACCACAGACGTGAGCCTTGTGTTCATCTATGCGGTTTCCCAGCAAGTGTTTATTGTCTCCTCTGAGCCAGGAACCGTCCTTGGTTCTTGGGATTTTGCAGAAAATAAACAAATCAAGAAAGTAGGTTAAAAATGTAGAATGGTAAATATTATAAAGCAAAATAAAGCGATGCGACAGAAAGAGATGAAGAGTTGGGGTGATGTCTTGCTGGGAAAGGTGACTGTGGTCATATTTTGTTTGTGCTTTAACAAATAAAGCTTGCCTGAAGATCAGAGTGCAGAGCTAAACCACTCGAGGCCAGACAGTGGTGGCTCACACCTTTAATCTCAGCAGTCAGGAGGCAGAGGCAGATGGATCTCTGTGAGTTCAAGACCATCCTGGGGTACATGAGATTGAATCTGTCTTCAAGAGAAAAAGAGCTCCCACAAAGGTGATCCCAGCACTTGGGATCCCATGTTTTTAATCCCAGCCCTAGGGAAGCAGAGACGGGAGTGATGTGGCTGGGTGGAGAGGAGGATATAAGGTGGGAGGAGACAGGAGCGCAGTGCAGTCTGAGCATGCAGTCTGAGAACAGGCTCTTCCTTTTGGTCTGAGGACTGGGGAGAGGTAAAAGGTCTCTCTAGTGGCTGACTGCACTGCTTCTCTGATCTCTCAGCTTCCATCCCCTAATATCTGGCTCTAGGTTTTTATTATTAAGACTTACTAGACTCCATGCTACAGATGCCATTTGAGTAAAGCTGATAGCAGATGAGATCAGGCAACCCCCAGGACAAAAAAAATGGCAGAAGTACAAGCAAGTTCAAAGGCACTGTGGCAGGAACATAACCGGCACATTATAGGAATAAGCCACATTGGCTGCAGCAGAGATGCTGGAGGGAGAATAGGAGAGAATGAGGACGAAGAGAAAATGTGTTGAGCTTTTTTCATCATTGGACGGTCTTTTGTATTGACTGGTCTTGGAGAACCACTGGAGAATCTTGAACAAAGAATGATGTGCCTGACTTATTAAGAATAATAATTCTGGCATTGGATTGAAGATGGGCTGAGTCCAGGACTGGTGTGTGATAGTGGATGGAAGAAGAGGCTGGTTAGGAAGCGATTAGAGATGACAATGGCTCAAGGCAGGGAAGCAGCAACGGAATGACGAGGAGCCTCTGTTATGGGAATATTTGCGGATAAAACAAGTAAGATTGGCAGATGATAGAATGAAGGGTAGAAAAAGGGGGACTCAGAATCTTCAAACGGATGATTAAAACACTAAAGCCAAGGTAAGTTTGCTATGAAGACTCTAAACTCTATTGGACACTGTTAGATTTAACTGTTCCTCAGATGCCCCCGCCCCAGTCTCTCTCTGTACCCTGCCTCTCTGCCAAAAAGTCTCCTTGAACTCACTGTAACTAAATTGTAAAGACAGTCTCACCACAGGAGTCTAAATTGACCCAATAAACCAAGTCAGAAGCATCGTCTGGTAGTTTTCCTGAAACCTCAGGTTACACCGTGTTGTGCTGAGTGTATGAAGAACATCACACAGCTCAGGTGACAGATGTCCTGTACTAAAGCAAGAATCATCTCCTGGACCAGGATTCAGGTGTCTATTCAGGCCACAAAACACTCGGTTTGTGACCATTTCAATGGTACATTGCCATGTTAATTGGTTCTTCAACTCTTAATAAAGAAAAACAGATCCTTCCTTGTTAACAAAGCAACCGAGGCTTCTACATGACAAAGACCAAACAACTCCTTCTGTCTGCCTACTCCTCAACTACCAAATTAACATCCTGGACCTCTTTCTAGATGCCCATCCTTGGTTAATCAATAACATAAACAGGGGCATCCAGTCTCATCTCCTACCACGGTCACCCTCCAAATGCCTCAACATACAGAAAACGTATGTTTTTCTAACTCAGGCAGGGCTCCGTAAACTTCTTCTCTAAAGGGATAGCAGGAAAAAGTTGAGGTTTTATAAGCCACAAGAGCTGTCACTGCTAGCATACTCTGCCGTTGCATCACAAAAGTTTTGACAGTTAAAATAAATATGAAAAAAATTGTTAGGTGACAGGCTGGGTTTGTCCTTCAGCCATAGTTCATCTAATGCTCAGACCTAAACCTATCTGACTCCCCACCTCCTTACCAAGTAAACACAAACTCTACATCTTTAGAATACATATACTGAATTCGAACATTACTACAAATTCTGGATAAATAAAAATTCCGTAGTAATTTAATATATGTGTGTGTTATGTTTCTATTAATATATTATAAATATACATAATACATATGCATACACATATATATTACATAAGTTTTATGTGTGTGTGTATCAATTACTCTTGCATTCTCAATCTTCAACACATTCATATATAGGTGTGTGCGTGTATATATGTGTGTGTATGTGTGTTTGTGTACAAATAATGTCATTACCCAGAAAAGGTCTCATTCTGAGGAGGCCTGTGCCTGTGGGATTACCCAACAGAACAACAAAGGACAATTGCTACCATTCAAACTTATTTCCAAGCTTTGGGAATTTATCTTTAGGCTGTAACTTCTACTCTTGTTCAGTTACAAAATTACTATTAGCTTATAAATAAGGATGTAAGAAATGATATTTGGAGACTCTGGTAATGAACTGAAGTCTCACCAAGTACTTCAGTTACTGATCTAACATTCCTGGAGCCAGAACTTGTCCCAAAGATTGTCTGTCAGTCTGCAACTCTCGAAAGAGGTAACTCTTCCCATTCATAATAATGCTAACCTATTGTAGGTTATATAATGTAGAGGTTAGTCTCCAAGGTGACTTCTAATAGGCCTCCTTCCCACAATGTGCTAGAGGGGTTCTGAGTAACCAATAAAATAAATCATAAGTGATGTCATACTTTCCAAAATGCAATTATGGAATACACACACACACACACACACACACACACACACACACACACATACACATCCAGGGGAAGCCTTGCTGTAAAGGTAACAGCTAAATAAACCCTGGAGGAGGTTTGAGAATAAACCAGACTGCTTCCATCTTGGTTGCTTTATCCGTCTCTCACTCACTGGACCATTTGCTCAGCATGGCCAACTTCCAAGCCATGACCTCTACCAGAAGGGGCCCACACAGTGAGGCATTGAGGCTTCCTGCCAACATCCACACAGATGAAATTGGACATGAATCTTTTGACCCATCCGAAAGCCCAGCCTGGTGAACAGGTTGATTGTGACCTCACGAGAGACCAAGAGCCAGAACCACCCAGCTGCTCCTGCTTTCCTGACCCTTAAACTATGAGAGATGATAATATGTTAAATAGTGCAGCAATTAGTATAGCAATGGGCAATCAGAGATGAACAAATCTAATATGCAAATAGGTTGACATAAAGGCAGATTATTTGCTATCATCTTACAAAAGACAGATAATGTCTAAAAACAGACAATAAAATCTCTTCAGCTAGAACATGAAATGTGCCTCATTGTTGTCTGCAACCTGGTTGTCTGCAAATGCAGGTTCAAGTCGTGTAAATTTGAAGCAGTTCTTCCTACGTGGTCTATGCCTTGGCCCCCAAATTCCACCTTCCTGCCTTCTACCTGGGCCAACATGTAAGATCAGCATTCAATTTCTTCCCCAAACCTTTCTGGATATCCAAGCAACATTCTCTCTCTCTCTCTCTCTCTCTCTCTCTCTCTCTCTCTCTCTCTCTCTCTCTCTCTCTCTCCTCCTTCCTTCCCTCCCTCTTTCCTTTCTTGGCATCTTTTACATTTAAAGCTTTACCATGGGCTTTATATTGTTAACCAGGTTGCTCTCTGTGTCTTGAAAACAAAAGTTTTTGCCATCTGAGTTTCCTAGCTTTCCCTCCCTCTTACCCTTGTCACGTGATATTACTCTTTCACCAGTATTAGGACCCAACCTCGTCACCCTTGGGGTAATTCCATGGCATGATGTATTCTGGAGAATGCCCGTGCCATTTATCAACAATTCCCAGCCTCCTCTAACGCTTCCTCTGGGTTCTAAATCGGGAGACTGGAAATGGTGTCTTGCCGCCCCTCTTGCAGCTATGACACAACCTGAGTTCTGCTAATGAAGATGCATCCTTGTGAGACTGGGGGGTGGAAAAGAAATGAAGTCACTGAGTTTTCAGCTGTGACCGGGGAGAAATGGGCTCCTCTGTGCATCTACAACGGCCTAACAGCTGTGAGGCTGGAAGAAGGTGACAGGCATAGCAATGGTGGCAGCACCTGCAGTTTCTAAGCTTAGGTCACAGTTTAGTCCTGTCACTTTTAATAAAAAAAAATTCAGATGTAAGCCCCTGTCCTCCATCCCCATACCTTCCAAAGCTCCTGTAGTAAATTCCTTTCAGATAAATTCGCCATCAATTTCTGCTGCCTGGATTGAGCTCTAAATAATCTAGGTTCCACCTAGCTTTGGGCTGTTGTGTTGTTTGTTGTTGTTACTGATGTTTGTTTTTAAAGCCTCTGCCAGTGACTTAAGTTTTTATTACATTTGTTCATGCCCTCAAAATGTGATGGACGTTTCCAAATAAATTGATAGACAGAGAGAAAGGAGGCGATCAAGGAGGAAGAGAGCCAGGCTGAGGAAACAGTTCTGGGAAAGCATTCGCAACACATGTATGAGGACTTGAGTTCAAATCCCCGGGACCCACTTAAAGACAGACAGGGTAGCACATATCTGTAATCCCAGCATTCCTGTGGTGACCTGGGAGGGAGAGCCAAAGAACTCCAAGAAACTTGCATGCCAACTAGCCTGGCGTGCACAGCAGCACACATAAAGACCTTGACTCAATCAAGGTGAGGTGGAAGGTATGGGTTGATACCTGAGGTTAAAACCTGGGCATGGTGGTACGTGCCTCTAATTCCATCCAGCACTGGGGAAGCAGGCAGACCTCTGAGTGGTCAACCTCATCAACAGAACAAGCTCCAGGACAGCCAGGACCACACAGAGAAACCCTGTCTCTGACAAAAACAAAACCTGAGTCACCCTGTGATATCCATATACACACTATGACATATATGCATACTCTCTCACACACACATATGGATACACATGTATCATACAGGGATACATATATACACATCATACACACAAATATTTTTTTAAAGAAAGAAATTGAACTCATTTTGTGCAATAGACAGAAGGGTTTTCAGGTAGAAATCACAACAGTGGAACGAAAGTAACCCCCCGCCCCCGTGCGGTGGGAAGGGGGTTAACTGACTTCCCCGGTGCTTTGCACTTGGATAAGCTGCAGCTGAATGACCAAAAAAAAAAAAAAAATCATCAACATTGCAGCCGCCACCACGGTATTATGAGGCCACCTAAGGAAGTGAAACTGTTTTCAAATGTCTCTGCTTGCTACAGCAAAATTCAGAAACTAGAAAAGGAAGGCATTAGTAGAAGTGCTTCGAACGGGGATTATGAGAATCTGGGCCTTCAAAATAATTGCAGTAAAGCCCTTCACAACTCCAGAAGGCATGGAAAATTATTGCCAATTAAGTGTTTAATGTTAATCAAAGCTGGCATATCGGTTTTTAATCAAAGTTACGATAGAATGGAATTACATTTTTAAGTGTTATGTGTACATGATACAACACTAGAACTTCAACTACAGCCAACTATATAGTACATTTATACTCATTTTATAGCATGTGGGTCACCATTTTACTATTTTAAATGGCCATAAATGTTTACAGTGGCTGTATCTTTATCATATGGCTAATGATGCTTCTAAGACTGTGGTGCCGGAACCAAACATAAAGCACATGTACAATTGCAGCGTGCTTTCTCATGAGTGTGAGCTGACTTATAGCCTGGGATGCCCTGCAATCACACCTAGGCAGTGCCTCTACTTTGGAGACATAGCTCACACAGAATTTGCTACAGTACTGGGCACAAAAAATGACTTTGTGTTGCTTGTGAAATGCTTCCAAATATGTATATCAGTAAAAATAAAATGTTTTGTATCTTAAAAACTATCCTTATACATTCATATAGCATTAAACAGACTAAGCATATTATGCTTATGCATTTAGGAATAGACAAACAGATAAATTTGAAAAAGAGGTAGGGTGCAGGGGAGGGGCTTGAGGGAGAAAAGGGAAGAGGAAATGATGTAATTTTAAACAATAAGATACAATAAATAAAAGTAAAGAAAAATAAAAGTACAAGTCCCTTGTCTTGTTTTCTTTTGTTTCATCCTTGTCTTCTACAACACAGGGCATTTCCTGGCCTCAAAGGTAGCCTGTGATGAACTGTAGAATATTAAATCATCTACCACCATGGTAGAGATACCAAAGTGGCTGGTGTGGAAAGTCTCCAGTTGGACCCAACTGTCTCTGTTATAACCAAAGCTTCAGCAACTGCTGTCTGAGCCCATATGCTAGCCCACAATGACAACTCCCTGCACCGTGGCTACCTTCCTTGAAAACCTGGTGTCATTCATCTGGTCACCAAGCAAGGCAGATCCATCACAGAGTGCTGGGAAGCTTCCTGGAAGGTGCTTAAGTAGCAAGACTCCGGATCCAGACTGCCTGAAGTTTCGGATCACAGTTCTGCCCGTACTGGCTGTGCGGCCTTGAAAAAAACATTAATGCCCCTGTTTTTCTCTTCCATCACTGATACAATAGACATTAAGAACTGTAAAAGTGTACTGAAAAAGCTTTTTAGGGGAAAATCTGGCACAGTGGCTTTAAGGATACAAAACTGAGAATAATCCTGCTCTCGTGGAAATTATAGTCAAATAAGGGAAGCAGTCATTCTGTCCATTCGTCATTCCTGGTATCCAAATTCCAAAGCACAAACAAGATGTTTGAATCAGACTGACTCCTGGTGCAAGCGCAACAAAAGAAGTTAGAGAAAACACCACACGCGAGGCCAGATGTTCTGAGAGGACTGGAGACTGCGGCTGGAAAGGGCTGAGATCAAGGGCGGTGGAGTGGGGGGTTGAGAGCAGCTGGAAGAACTCGGGTGAGCGGGCCTGCGGGGCAGATGCTGACAGGCCTCATCTGGATGCCTGCCTTTGGAATGGGGAGCTCAGCAATAAAATCAGAGGGGCTGTTGGGAAATCAAAGTTCAAAACTCTTCATCGCCTCGAGGTAGAAAATAAAGATGTGTCGGGAGGATCAGAAGTTCAACGTTGCGGGGATGGATGGACAGGGAACCAGGCAGCGCTTCCCCATCGCCGGCTGTCATCCTACTCATAGCCGTCAGGGGTCTGCCCTGCGCCCTCTCGTCTCCCACCTTCGCCCTCAACGAACTGGAGTCAAAACAATAAAACTAAAATTAGACGTGAATCCTGTATTTCATTATAAAAGTTATCGTCAAAGGAAGCTTTGAACCTTCTAAATTCGAACAGCTCCCTACCAAATTAATAATGAGACAGCCTCCATTGTTCTGGGAAATTTCCATTCATTCGTGAGATGGATCTGCCCAAAGATACAGATGAGGGTCGTAACTCTATCTTTAACTGTCTATTCTTCCCGAGTGAAAACAGGTTAATTATATTTCAGAGGTAACCTTTTCTTACCTTTAGTTCAGTAATGGTGTCAAATAATTTCATAATGGATAATAAAACTCCCATTAGTATTATGAATTATATTAGTATGAATCTTTCCCAAAGTCTTAAAATGTTTCAGCTGATATTTTAACTGTTCTAAAATTATGTTATAATGTACCTTTTGAAGATTCTTTCATGGCTTATTCCCAGCTCACCCCAAGGTCAGCCATCTTGCCCACTCTGCTGGTTCAGGCCATTGAGTCAAGCCCTCCTCTTCCGTACAAAGCATCTTCGTGGTTCTCTACCTAGATAACAGTCATACCACATCTGTTCATGTTTATTCTTAAACAGGTCTTTCTATTGTCCAAGCAAGACCACATTGTTCAAGAATGGAACCTGTGCCTCCAAACACTGTGGACATCTTAGAGGTGATGGATATGAGCTAGAGGAAAAAAAATATTGCTGCCAGACCAAGGGACAATAGTTATTTTTATTACTCTGTGTGTGTGTGTTTCTCTCTGTGTGCACACGTGTGTGTCTGTCTGTGTGTTTGTGTGTGTGTGTGTGTATGAATACACATGTGTGCACTGCAGCACATGGGCGGAGGTCAAAGTAGCATCATTTCTCCTTTTAAGGTGTGACTCAGGAATCTGTCTCAAGTCACTAGTCTTAGTGGCGACCACCTTTATCCACTCAGCTGTCTCACCAGCTCAAGAGATGCTGTTTAAACTCCCTGTACCTGTAGTGTTTCTGATCCCCAATTTCCAATCGGTATTCATCCCGGAACAACGTACTTTCTCAAGCCTTTCTGCTTGCTGACTCCATGCTGTCCGTGTCTGCCACGTACTCTGTAAATAATTATTTTAATTACTCTGAAATACCTCTTTGATATTCAAATAAGTAGCCTTGGACTCTGGTTACAGGAATGTGAAAATTTATCTGAGAAGTAGAATGATTAGTCGTGCTCTTGGGACTGTTCATCCTTGCAGGTCAAGTGACGAATGTATTAGACACTGCTCCCATCACAGCCTTACTATGCTGTGGATTAACAAAGGTTCATTGCTTGATCTTACTTTAGTCAGGATCCTGAACCTTCTCCTAGGCTCATCCTTGTGTCTCTTCTAAATTTAGTTGTAACAAGAATACTGCTAAATTGCGAGGACCTGCCCCCACCAGCCAGCCATTTATATCTGGACTGGTTCCTCCGGCAAACACCCTGTTAGATTGGTTTAACCTCTCACACACCTGCTGGTCCCTCTTAGCAGTTCCTCAGCCCTTGCCCTGTCCCCTGGCTGTGAATTCCCACTTCTTCCTGCTGTTTTCAAAACAATCCAGGTTCCCCAACTCCAGAACTCCCTGGTTGTGCTTTCTCTGCTTATGGTACTGGCTCTCAGAACACATTCTCCCTGTCAAGCTTCTCTTTGATAATTTTCACAGTCACTAAATAATTTTCTTCATTTCTTTTAATATTTCTTTATTTGTGTATGAGCATGGGGAGGTACACATGTGGGGAGAGGGTGCTTGTGTGGAGGCCAGAGGTCAACCTCGATTTTTTTTTTTTAAATCGTGTCTCTTACTGGGACCTCAGACTTGCAGATGAAGCTATACTGGCTGGCCAGCAAATCCCAGGGATCCACCTGTCAATGTCTACAGGCACACAAGACTACAAGCACACACCAGCACAGTCTACTATTCATGGGAGAACTGGCCATGAGACTCGGAAGCAACTCACCAACTGAGCTATCTCTCAATCCTGAATCATTTTTCTTTAATAAGAAAACAAAGTCTTAATGAGCAAAAGGTTATGCTAGTTTTTCTTGCTGAATATCAAAGTGCCACAAACTTGGCATTTTAAAACACACATTTATAGAGTTGGAGAGATGGCTCCGTGGTTAGCTAGCTGCTCTTCCAAAGGACCTAGGTTCAGTTTCCAGCACCTATACAGTGGCTCACAACTGTATATAACCCCTATATTCAGGGGAATTTCTTCTGCCTTCTTTGAGCACCAGACAAATACATGGTTCACAGACATATAAGCAGGCAAGACACTTGTACACATAAAAATAAAGGTTTTTTTTTAAAAAAAAATACAGTTATTAGTTCATATTTTCATGGCTCAGGAGTCAGGACAAAGCATAAGTGGTCGTCTACTCGGAATCTAACAAGGCTGTAATCAGGCCACCAGCCAAGCTGTGTGTCCGTCTGAGGACTCGCCTGTGGAAGAATTTACTGCTAAGCTCATTAGCTTGCTGACAGAAATCATTTCTCTATCTTGCTATGAGTAAAGGCCTTGATTTCTCACTGGCTGGCAGGACCACCAGTCCAGCCACAGCTCCCCCACTTCAGCCACAGTCCACAACTTAGCTTGTGCTCCCTCCAAACCAGCAGGGGAGTCGCTAGTCTCTAGACTATGTTAGAAGGGCACAGTGCACATCTGTAAATCCAGCACCCCAGAGGCAACGCTGTGAACCCTCCAGAAAGCCTGGTGGATATAGTGAGTTTCAGACCAGCTTAGCTGAGAGAGAAGGGGATGGGAGGGAGAGAGAGAAGGAGAGAGGGAGGGAGGGAGGGAGGGAGGGAGGGAGGGAGGGAGGGAGGGAGGGAGGAAAAAATAACTGTGTGCTACATAACAAAAGAAAATCTCAGGAATGATTCTTTATCACCTTTAACATGTTTTATGAGTGAGAAGAAAGCCATAGACTCTACTCATACTTAGGGATAGACCCTAAGAGGGGGTGCTGCAGAGCTCACCCCAGAGTTAAGTATATCCAGCACTTAGGGACATCATCATTACTCCCCAGTCCTTTGGTGGATGGCATCCGACCTTCTCATTCAATGGGGTAGAGGTCAAGAAACCCTACTGCAACTTTGTTCATTGTTTTGAGACTTACTAAGGCAAAGATATGAACACAACACTTGAAATAACATCACTTTAAAAGAAAAGGAATCATTCCAATTAGTATGCTTCCCTCTGTGTTTTGAGACGCACAACTGAGGCTTTCGAAAAATTAGTAGTCTCGTCATTTTGGAATCTTTTCAGAAAAACAGACAGGATTTTAAGGGTAAAAGAGCAGCTACCAGGCCACCCCCATATCTTATTAAAGGCAGACTCGTAGCAATTAGCTCCCTAACTCACTGGTACTATTGAGAGTGTCTTGCCTTTCTACCTCATTTGCATAGCTCTGTTTTCTGCATAAATCTACTCTGAAATAGTCTCCAAGGGGCTGGGGCTGGATATGGGGGTGGGGAGGAAAGTTCTTTATCAGGAAAACCATGACAAGATTCTCTTAGTAAAATTCAACTGTCGTCTACTACAGGGGGGGAAATGAATTTGTTCTTCATATTCCCAGCATAAGAAACATGCATATTTCCAGGAGCATTTGGCAGTGAGCAACTGCATGCTTGGCAGTCTCTGCTCTGAGACGTACCATGACTGGAATGTTCAAGAACTTTTCAGATCAGAACTAAAGCCAAGGGTGATTGAAAGCAAGATACTACAAGGAATCATATACTGCATCTCTAGAACAGGCTCAAACAATTAATGTTTCAGACTGGTTACACACAGCAAACTCTGTATTCTTTCGTTTGCCCCACCAGGCCCAGCATTACAACCATCTCTGTGACCTAGAGCAGCAATTCTCAACCTTCCTAATGCTGTGACCCCATAATTCAGTTCCTCATGTTGTGGTGACCCCCCACAATAAAATTGTTTTTGTTGCTACTTCATGATTGTAATTTTGCTGCTGTTATGAATAGCAATATAAATATCTGGTATTTGCAATGGTCTCAGGAGACCCCTGTAAAGGTATCATTTGATCCAAAAGTTCATGACCTGCATGTTGAGAACCTGTTACCTGGATGACTAAATACCCAGAACTATCTGAGATGTCTCCACAAGGAAAGACTTGAGGCACACATTCCCAAAGTAATACTTTCGTTCTCAAATACTAGGGAGCTGAAACAATTTTTGCTTATATACTATAGATACTGAAGAATGGGAGGAGAAACACTAATATATGTTTCTAGATGACTATCTCAAACATGTCTAGTGAAAAAGGAAAACTGAGCCAGGGCTTGAAAGTTGAGCACTCAGCCTCTTTCCTCCCTCCACTCACTCAACATTAATAAGCCTGCAAAGTAAGCTCTCTGCTTTAGCGACTACAGTGGTGGTTTCCTGGGGTCCTAGCCTCATGTGTGTGTGAGGTGTGAGTTTTGAAATAAGCATTTAATTCATATATAATATATATAATAAATAATGTATATTAAATTAAATGGAAGGTGAACAAGGACTAAGGGTGTGGTACAATGACAGAATGTCTAAGACGTACGGCACTCTGGGTTCAGGAAAGAGAGAAAGGGGGGAAGAAAGGGTGGGTGGGAGGGTTTTAAGGATGTGACTCAGTGAATTAAGTTTGTCACTCCTGGAGGAGCAGAGGTCAGATCCCTAGAACCCATGCAAAAACCAGACAGGTATGTCAGCCAACTGTTGTTAGTCCAACACTCAGGAGTCAAGGACTGGGACCCCGAAGCTAACTAGAATCTGTGAGCACCAAGAAGCTACATACAGATCAGCCTGGACAAAGAAAGTGGGGAGTTATTGAGGAAGACAGTGGACATTGACTTTGGGCTTTTACACATGGATGTAGACGTGTTCACACATATATATATATATACATGTGTACCTACACACACATGAATGTGCTTTCATCCAAACAAGCACACTATGTACACATACATGTGTAACAAAAATAGAAAGGAGGAAGGAAAAGTGAACCAATGGGGTAGCCCTATTCAAATATGTACATAGGTATTTATACATGCATCATGGATGTTTGTGAGAATGGGTGAAAATAGTTAAATGCTTATTTTATTCCTTTAATTTATTATTCCATTGGTCTTATTTGGGGGTTTAATAAAACCCTATTTTATAAGTTTGTTTATAAAAGTCCCAAACATATTAGTTATACTCTTATGAGCAATAGGTTTAAAAACTATACTTAAAGACAAGCTTTCCTATTAGGATGATTGAATATTGGAAGGTTGTTCTCATTCTTAGTTTTACAAACTTATTCATCTAGGTTAGGATGAATTACACCCTTTTTGCATCGCTGATAGCTTTCCTACTCTACATTTTCCCAAAGTCACAGCAACAAGGCAAACATGTTCCAAGCAGACCTCTCCACACAGCTTAAAGACCAAGAATGGCCACCTTAAAGAAGACTTTACTATTCATCATTTGCTCGTGGATATTAGTTTGGGCTAGTGGGATATATTTCAAAGTTATTTATATTTTTTCTTTTATTAAAGATAGATTTTTTTCCACACAATATATTCTGATTATTGTTTTCCCCAGTTCCCCCAATTTGCCCCCCTTCAGATCCACACCCTTTCTATCTCTCCTTAGAAAACAGACGTCTAAGGAAAAATAATAAAATAAGCTAAAACAAGAACAAACAAGTCAAAATAGGACAAAACAAACAGAGAAAAAGCACAAGAAACACATGAGACATACATGTTCACACACACACGGGAATCCCATAAAAACACAAAACCAGAAACCATTAAATATACATAAAGAACCTATATTTTTTGGGGGAAAAATGCCCTGACACAAGATTATGAGACAAAAAAAAAAAAGAAAGAAAAAAGAAAAAAAACCCAAAGATGCCATTGAATTCATTTTGTGTAGGCCATCTATTTCTGAAGAGTGACTTGTTTCCCTGGTAAAATTCTCTTGCAGAAAACTAATTTTTTTTTATTTGCACATAGTTATCAAAGCTACCTTCTGGATTAGGGATGGGAGAATGTGTCCACATCTCCTCTCAACTCTAGGGCCCCACGTGGTATAGACCTCATGGGCCATGATTTCAAAGATGTATAGATAAGCCCTGTTTTCTAGGTGCCCTTTCTCCCCTCCGGCTCTTGTACTCTTTCAGGTCCTCCTCCACAGTTCCCCAAGCCCCAAGGGAAGGAATTTAATAAAGACGTCCCATGTAGGGCTGAGTTCCAAAACTCTCTTCTCTCTCTCTCTCTCTCTCTCTCTCTCTCTGTCTCTCTCTCTCTGTGGTGTGTGTGTGTGTGTGTGTGTGTGTGTGTGTGTGTGTGTGTGCGCGTGTTGACTGTGGGCCTCTGTTTGTTCCCATCATCTGTAGAAGGAAGCTTCTCTGGAGATGGCTGAGCAACATACTGATGTCTGAATATAGCAGACTATAGTTGGAGTCATTTTACTGCTGCATTTCTTTAACAGAACAGTATTTGGCTTTCCCCTAGGTCCATGGACTATCTAGTCTCTTGAACAACCAAGCAATGTTACGGATTGGTCCCATCTCATGGAGTGGGCCTTAAATCAAATAAGATCTTGGTTGGTTGATCCCACAAACTTTGTGCTACTATTGTCCCAGTGTATCTTGCAGGCAGGTCACCATTGTAGATGGAAGAGCTTGTAACTGGACTGGTATTTACCTTAGGTAGCAAGCAGAGTACCTTCCAATAACAGGAACACTACTCTGTAGCTTTGAAGACTCTAGGTAGGCAATTATTCAACTTCTTTGTCTTCAGTGAGTTCTGAGGTGTTGGGTTTACCAATTAAGCCTTACCATCAGTTTGTGGAAAACAACTAATAGGCTTGGCACTAGCCTAGGTTGTTTGGGGTTTCCAATAAAACCCCTTCGGCCAACAACTTGATTAACCCATTCCTGGTACTGAAAGCTTCATTTGAAGACAAAAGGTGTACAATTAGGGCGCTCTTTCCCCCATTATTTAGTGATTTCACTTAGATCAACTTCATATATGTATAAACTTTAAGAAGCTTCTACTGTGTTAGGTTTCTATAGAGTCCCTCAAACCACCCTTAATTTAAGTGTCCCTCCCCATATTCTCCCCCACACTCCCTCTTTCTCCCCCTCTTTATCCTCTCCATTTGACCTTCTCGTTCTAGTCCACACACACACTCCATCCATCCATAACTATTTTATCTCCCCTTCCAAGGGAGAGCCATCTCTCACCCTAGTCCCTTACTTGATACTCAGTCTCTGTGGTTATATGGATTACAGATTGCTTATCATTGATTTAACAAGTAACGTCCACATATATGGAACTATGCACTATATTTGTCTTTCTGGGTCTGAGCTACCTCACTCAGGATGATTTTTCTCTAACTATATCTATTTACCTATGAATTTCATAATTTCACTTTTTATTCCATTGTATAAGTGTACCACATTTTCTTTATCCTTTCTTCTGTTGACAGACATCTAGGTGGTTTCCAGTTTCTGGCTATTTTGAAAAGAGGAGCAATGAACATTGGTTAACCAAGTATCTCTGTAGGATGAAACATCCTTTGGATATATGTACTCTAAGAGGGTATATCTGGATCATGGAACAGCAATGAGCATTGGTTGACTAAGTACTAATATATGAACCCTAAGAGGGTATATCTGGATCTTGAAGCAGACCAATTCCCATCTTCCTGAGGAACTGCCACACTGATTTCCACAGTGACTGTGCAATCTTCCACTCCCAACAGCAAGTGATGAGTGTTACCCTTCCTGTACATGCTTGTCAGCATGAGCTGTCATTTGTTTTATTGAACATTCTGATAAGTGCACAATGAAATCTCAAAGTACTTTTGATTTGCATTTTTTGATGATGTCTTTTTATTGGAGAGTTGAGACCACTGATGTTTAGAGTTATCAGTGTTTATTCACTCCTGGTTATTTTGTTGTGGTGAAGTTGGGTTTTTCCCCCTCTCTTTTGAGTTGCTGGCCTGGAATTATTGCTTTTTTGGGGGATTTTCATCCTGGGGTGGTGGGGTAGAGTTAACCTCTTCAGGTTGAAGCTTTCCTTCTAGTGCCTTCTATAGGCTGGATTTGCAGGTAAATACAGTTTGAATTTGATTTTATCATGTATAGTCTTTCTTCCTTCATCTACTGTGATTGAAAGTTTTGCTTAGTATAGTAATCTGTGGTCTCTTAGAGTCTGTAGAACATCTCTCCATGCTCTTCTGGAGTGTCTATTGAAAACAAATGTTATTCTAATAGATCTGCCTTTGTGTATTATTTGGTCTTTTCCTCCTTGTAACTTCTAATAGTCTTCCTTATACATACATACATACATACATACATACATACATACATACATACATACATACTTAAACACACACAAGTGTGTGTGTGTGTGTGTGTGTGTGTGTGTGTATAATTTACTGGGGTAAACAAGATGGCTCAACTGGTAACCCGAGTTTGATCCCTGAAGTCTATGTGGTAGGAGAAAACTGACTCCAGCAAGTTGTCCTCTGACCTCCATATACACACTGTGGTAAGTACGCACCCATACACACATACCCAATAAATAAATAAATAGACATTCACTTCACTGATTGTTGTGGACATTTGGTGTGTAAGGAAATACACAAGCCCAGCATTTGGTGCTCAGGAAATATCAAGTGTCCATGAGTGTTTGCACTTATTTTATTTGTGCTTATTTTATGTCCTGAACCATTATCCAGACTGAAAAAGAACTAAGCTCCTGCTGTTGGGAAGGCACAGAATACAAAGTCTGGGTTTGCCACACACCCTACAAATGGTATGGCTGACATATACCCAAATCTCTGCTGCTTTTCTCTTTGTTATGACAAAATTATCCACAAACCACTTAAGCAAGGTGAATTTGTCGGTTCACAGATCAGAAGTACGTCCATTATGTGGGGCGGCAGGACCAAGGGTCAGCTGATCTCACTGTGCGAGTCAGAAAGCGAAAGAAATGAAGGCCAGGCTCAACTCGTTTTCTTCTCTATTCAGTTGAGGAACCGTGCCTGTGAAACGGTGCCACCCACTTTTAGGGTCAGTCCTCTCACCCCACTTAGCCCAATAAAGAAGACATCATTACAGTCACGGCCAGAAATTTGTCTCCCGGGTCCTGTCAGGTCACCAGTCGATAGCAACTATCACAGATACTATCCACTAACCTGGAAAACAGCAAAGTGCCCTAGGCAGCTCCAAGACTGGGACCACCTGGTCTCTAGGTTGGCTCAGAGCATCTGTCTCAGGCCTTTGGTTCTCCATCGCTCTCTGCCTCCCCTACCTGCATCCGAGGCCCCCTCACACAGTCCTCTTCCCCTGAACCTTTCAGAACAACCCAGGTTTTAACGACACATGAACATGTGTTTAAACCACGAGGCGTAAGATTTACTTCCAGTTGAAGTTGACTTGAAATGTCCTCACTTTAAAAGCTCCAAAGTACATAGGGCTCCCCCTCCCCCTCCATCAGCAAAGCTGCTCTCAAAGGCAAGATAAATTAGGCAGCTGATTGTTGTCGTCTGAATGAGACAGCATTGCAGTCAAGCCTGTTGCTTAAAGACCTGTTCTGAATTAACTGATGATAAAAGGCTTGAAGGCCTCATAGTTTCTGTGCAGAAAAACAAGCAAACAAACAACAACAAAAAAAAAAAAACCGGACTCATAGGGTGTTGCAGTTCCTCCTTGTTACACATAAGAGAATTTTTTTGGTTATATTTTGTTTTAAATATTATCCAAACTTTAAAAAAAAAGTCCAGCATTTTCTGTGTGTATATTAAGATTTAGCTATATTCTTCATAGGCCAAAAATGACAGTACCTGAAATCACACAAAAAGGCATCTCTCTCCAGTCACAGCCATGGAAAGCAAACAGGGCAACAGGAATTTGCAAAGTCATCTTAAGATGGGTTCTTTCTTTCTCGTTGCTCCACCAGACCTAGACTTCATCCGTCAGCCATGGGATTCCCAGTCATGCCCTTCATTCTACATTCAAAGCAGAGGATGAAAAAAAAATGGTAGGAAGAAGGAGCACGGGTCCCTTTAAGAATGAGTCCTGATGTTCTGCACTCCGTGCTCCCCACTTGCCTAGGTCATAGCTGACCCCCACAAACTGTGTTCTAGGAGCCCAAGACATCATGCTGTCACAGCAGAAAAGGAAAAGAAGTGAATTACAGCTCTTGGTGTACACTCATATATTTTTAAAAAGAAATCTAATAATGAAATCATCCTGCAAAAAAAATAATTTCTAGAGATGAGACAAGGGAATTAAGTCCAAGAGAAAAGAATAAAGAATTGTCGGTGGATAGAGGCAGACTGATCAAATGAAAGAGAAGAGTAATATTTGAGCTCTATAAAACTGTCTCCAGTCTCTCTGCTCATAACACTGAATTTTATAAGTTTCTCTGCTTTGAAATATCAGTAGGGCACAAATTCTCCCAATTTTTGCATTCATGATTTAGACATTTTAGAATTTTAAATGCAAATTTTCCTAGAATAGGATTGTTCAGAAAATGTAAAGAAGGCTTTTTGGGTTTTCCGAGAGGAAATATTTTTATTACACAGATTTCAATATTTATGCCATATACTATGTCTTCTTTACCTACAGCTCTGGGGTGCTTAACCTTGTTAAATAGGACCAGCTCTTGAAGGAAGTGGACCAGGAAGCATGACCCCAGTGTCTAACCAGATGACAACTGGTAGAAAGAAAAGCTTACTTTGTTAGGGACAACTCAGGCTTGTTTATGGGATTAGTGGCTTCCTAAAAAGAGGGAGAGAGACCTGAGCCTTCATGTCCTTGCATACTGGCCATGTAGAGCGTGCCCTGATGCTCACTGCCTGTGTTATGATGCTGCAGGAAGGCCTCGGCACATGCCTGTCACATGCTCTAGGGCTCCCCAACCTTTAAACTATAAGGAACACATGGTTTTTCATAGTTATCCAGTATTGGGTATTCTGTTACAACAGCAGAAAAGAGACCAAGGCACTCTGCAATGGCTAATACCTTAACTGGCTATGGAAAGTACAGATGGACATATTATATTTCAGGTGCTGGAGATTGTGGCTGTTGTTGTTGCTTACGGATATTCCAGGGAACACGAGTATCTAAACCGAGAATGACATGTGTGCTGTCTTAAAAACAAATTCAATTAAAAAACTACGGATCTGACCCTGACATCATAGTCACAACACCACCCCGGCTTTAAATGTATTTGCACACAGCACTCTCTAGTCTTTGGAGCTATTAGCAAGCATCTCACAAAACCGGTTTACCCTCACCACAACCGGTTTTCCTGGCGGTTGAGAAAAGAGCTCCAAAGCCATTTTCAAAGTTGGATTTCTTTAATGTGTCTCCTCTTTCTACAAGACATTGAAAAGTACTGAAAAGCCGTGGCTTTTATTTCTAAAGTGCCTATTGTTCAAAGCTGTGTGTGTTCGAGCATAAAGCGGTAGTCCAGTAAACCTAGGACAGTAGCCGTTCACTGAACAAGTGGGAAATAAAGAGTCGACCATACACCAAGTTAAGAGAAACAAAAAGAGCCGGGCGATGGTGGCGCACGCCTTTAATGCACTCGGGAGGCAGAGGCAGGCAGATCTCTGTGAGTTCGAGACCAGCCTGGTCTACAGAGCTAGTGCCAGGACAGAGAAACCCTGTCTCGAAAAAACAAAAGAGAGAGAGAGAGAGAGAGAGAGAGAGAGAGAGAGAGAGAGAGAGAGAGAGAGAGAGAGAGAAAAAGAACGGCTTAAAATAATTTAAAATAATTGTAAAACTCTCACCAGACTCTGAAAGGTGACAATCCGGGGGTGAGACCATCACATAGGGAAGAAGCTGCATTTCCAATGGAAATTCACCATGAGGGGAAACAGCTGGGAGAAGGGGCAACCAGCTGGCCTGCAGGGAGGTCAGGGGAGTCCTCAGAAAAAGTCAGAAACAGTATGATGCAGCATGTAAGGAGAAGATGGGGGGTGGGTGTCAGAGGGAGAGCTCAAACTCACTGTTCTAGAGGAGCCAAGCTTCAGCTCCTACACCCATGTCAGACCTGTAACTCCAGCTCCACACGACCCAACACCATCTTCTGGCCTCTAAAGGTGCCTGTTCGCATATGGCATAAACACGCAGATTCATATACCTATATGTAAATACAATAAAATCAATCTTTAAAACTAAGATTAGACTCTGGGCTCAAAAGACCAGAGGTAGAATTATGATTTTGTAACGTAATAGCTAGGTGACAACAATTACCAATATTCTAATAAGGCTAATAATCCCATTCATAGCAAGCTAAGTATCTGTCTTTGTGTTAGTGCTTCTATAATACCCACACCGAGAGCTTCTGCAAACATACTTGAGATATGATTAGGGAGCTAACCTGTGTCATTTCCCCTTTATTTTGAAATTAACTATTAGAATTCATGGGCCCTTGGACACTTCTGACAAGGCGTGAATGGATTTGTTAGATGAGAATAACTAAGGCAGATAAACGGAAGACTGAAGACATTTCAAAAATCCCACTTCAGATTTCTCCCGGTGACAAAGACGAACGGAAGAGCCGCTTTGACTACTGTGGAAAGTTTTAGGAGTGCACAACTACAAAACAGAATTGAAATGAATATTTACTTCCCTTACCCTCCTACCCCCAGGGAGCTGAATTAGATTTAAGACTGTCAACCAGGGTTTACACCAGGCCATACACAAAGCCTGGGTGGTTCCGACGTGATGTCACCCTGTGACGGCTGGGTGCTTGGGGTTTTGTTTGCTGGTTTGTTTGTTGTTCCTGTTGTTTGTCTTGACAAAGTTAATTATCTCCAAGTAACCTCATGGACTGTGAGGCCAAATGGAACAGAGCTACCTTGTCTTTAAGGTTAATTCTCAAAGGCAAGAAATCGCCCTCAACCAGAAACCTCGCCCACATCAAGCAGAGCGAGGACATGCGTGGGAAATGATGCGGAGGCTCTATGGTTACTCTGCCTGTCAGTTCTCATCCCCTGACCACTCTTCAGAAAGCCAGGCGGGCGAAAAGGCAGTAGCTAAAGCCACAGGAAGGAAACGGCACTTTAAAGTTTGTTTTGATTTGGATATGAAACAATTTTCATGTTTTTTATTAATCTTATTTAATTTTTTCAATACAAAGGAAATTGTTTTACTCTCTTAAGCATTTTCCCCCTGAAGTTTTTAGTTTCAGTGTGTGGTAAAATTAACTCAACACTAAGTAAACTTAGACATGAGTCACCATGGTCTCTTGCTCGGGGTCGTCAAGATGAGTGAAGCTCACCTATATTCACTGTGAAAGCATTGCTTCCCACCCCAACCCCAGCTCTAAAGAGAAATCAGCTCAGCCCTTATGATGGTACCATTCCCCACCACATCCAACCCCACTCTTCGCAGACAGCATCAGGAAGGCAGAATGTTAGAAAGCCCAGTTTTCAGCAACAAAAATACTATGTGGTATAAAGAAATTTCATACTTTAATATGACTTATCTTCAGAGCAAGCAAAAGTACTACCAATTCAGCAACTGATTTATAAAAACGGTATTTTTCAATTTAGAAATGTTGGGTAAAAGTCCTCTAGAATTTTGCTTGCAAAACTTTTATAGGATGGCTGTAAAAATATTTTGGTCTTTGACTCTAAATATATAATAATGTTTTATGTGACAATTCAAGGGGAGAAAATAAAAAATACATTGGCCAGTGTAACTTCAACAATTTACCCTATAGGTGGTGGGTGAGTGAAGAAATGATGGCGGAAGGTATTTGGGTGAAGGCTTCCCCCCAGCCCCTGGCATCTATATATCCAGAGTCTGGAATGTTTGGGGGGAGGCTCCACCCAAGCCCCCTCCCCTGGGAGTTGCCTCAGTCCACACTCCGCCCCCTGAGAAAGCTGGCCCACCAAACAATGACCCTTCTCCAGAGATGCTCAAAACCACTCCCACAGAGTGTTTAAACTGCCCCCCCAGAAAACAAACACATGGTTTTTCCAGAAGACCCATCTCCTCTCTTGGGGGCTGGAAAGCCATTCAGGAGCATTGGTAGCCATTAAACCTGGGCTTTTTCTAATTCAGTTTGATTTTGGTCTGATTTGGATTATTGCATCGGCGGAGAGGCAGAAACTTTTCAGAAAGAATAAGGTTAAAGATGCAAGAATGATTTCTTTGTAAAGGAAGGAGTTCTTTGGGATTTTCTTTGCTGAAAATTGAAGGTTAGGAAACAAGAGATCAATCAGAGCAAACCAGTGGGTAATTTGGGGGATTCACAGCCTCATATTTTACAGTAGAAACTTTCCCACGCAAGTGGAAATCTACAGAGAATGTGGCCTTCGGGGGCCATGTGTTGCCTAGTGTTTTGTCAACGTGACACAAACTAGAGCCATTTGGGAAGAAGGAACCTGAGTTGAGCAATGCCCCTATCACATTGGCCATAGGCAAGTCTAGGGGAAGTTTCTTGATTAATGATGGACGTGGGAGGATCAAGTCCACTGTGGGCGGTACCACTCATAGGCAGGTCCAGGAGAAGCAAGCCAGGATGCAGTGTTCCTCCCTGGTCTCTGCTTCAGTTCCAGCCTTGAGTTCCTGTCTTGGCTCTAAATAAACAGCCTGCCTCCATCTTAGGCTTACAAGCCATTTTCTTATAGTAAAGACAAATTAAGTTCATTCCTGTTTATCATTAAACACGTTTCTCAAGGATGGGGCTATAGCCATCTTTAACTACAAATGGCTCTGTACTGTCCGTTTCAGGAATGGCCATTGTGTCTTTGTTTCAGAAAGCTATTTATGACTATCTTGTACCCCTACCTTTGTTTCTAAAGGCTATATGGCCCCCTACAATTACCTTGACATACTACCTCTTGTGTTACCTTGTTCTGCTCCTGTAACCCCGCCTATTCCCCCCATTTAGAAACTCTCTACCCCTGAGCTACAAAAGCCTTGTCTTCCTCATGCCCAGTGCTGACCTCATGAACCCTGCCTTAAGGGGAGACAGTCCACGTGCCTGAATAAAAAAAGCTCACTTTAATTAATTTAACCACGACAGTTGGGGTCGGCACTCTTTCTTCTCCCATCTTCAGAATCATGGCTCCTCTCTGTGATAGACTGTAGCCTGAAAGTGTCCATTTTGGTCAGAACATATTGTTACAGCAACAGGAAGTTACTAGAATAAGACATCGCACAGTCTTCCTTGAGTAATGTAAATCAGACAGTATCTCTAAAACATTCTGGAATTATGACAAACCCAATGTTAGCACTCTACTTACTAACTATGGGGTCTGGGGTAAGATCGTTGGCCTCTTTAAGGTTTCAATCTGCAAAGACAACGGCTTCTTCAGGGATTGTTGTGAATTTTCAAGTAACGAAGCCCTATAAAATGCCTAGTCTGTAATAAGTTCTGCACAAATATTCAGTCTCTTTCCTTCTCCGCTAGTCATTTTCTTTTAATGTTCTCATTTTTTTTCTTTCAGTTGAGTAAGACTATTTCAATAGAATAGATTAGCTTTCTTAGCAATCCCAATAAAACATACTAAATAATTCCACAAATTAATTAACTATAAGGCCTATCTCCAACTCCACAACACTTTGTAAATCAGAGCTACAATTCTCTTAGAATTGCTCAGAGAATTGGTTTCTTCGGAGACAGGCCATATGCCCACCTAGATATTTGACTCTTTTGTTCCGTCCCATTCAAGCCTCATTCTCATCTTCTGTTCAATCAGAGTCTGCTCTCAAGAAGGAAAATTGATTAGATATTGCTTCTTAATAACCTATGAAGCTTCAATCCGCGTCACTAATTTGGATTTAAGAAGCAATTTTTGGCGTAGCACTCCTATCCCATCCCGGGAGAAGAACGCCTCATCTAATAATCTGTGTCTGGAGATAAAAGAATGCATTAACATTCTTAGCACTTTTGATGGACTACAAATGGTCACAATGCAGGGCAATATTTGAGCAGTAATGATTTGTGCCTTCTTCTTAAGAGTAAGCTGATTGCAGCGGCCCTCACACCGCACGAAGTAAATAGCTCAAGGGGTCATGAATCTTAATAGCTTCCAAATCAGAACGATCTCCACCTTATATGCTCTGACTGGAGTGTGAATAGAATGTATAAATATTAATAGGCCTGCCTGAGCCTCCGCAGACAAGCTGTCTACAATTTCACAGAGGGAAGATTGAAGTTACCACGCGCAGAGCAGGCGTGAGGCCCCACCTGGAAATGAACTGTCAGCATGTGGGCAAATATGTTTTTTTCCTGAAGTGATATTTAATGCTCGGGCCTGCCCTGGTGCCCAGCAGCACTGGGAGTTGGTATTTACCTCCAGCTCATCAAGCCGCGTTAGCTCGGGAGCACCAGGTCCGCCCTGGAACGAATCAGACAGACCACCCCCCTACAAGAGTCTCAGAATGCTATTTTGACTTTGGAAACAGTCCAGGTTCCCCCCCCCCCATGCTCTTCTGGGGTGCCATCATCTTATGACTTGCTGGCTACTGGGCACAATTCTGCTTGGTAACATCAGAGACAGTGATTCTGTTCTCACTGGCAAGACATGGCCATTGGTTTTTCTAATGAAAATAAAAAGATTCCAGTTTTGTGTTATGAGTCATACAATGGACTGAAAGCATTTTACCAATGTCAGTATCACGGTTACTAAATGATATAAAGAAGAAAATTGTTTTTTTAAATGGAGACAGCCCAGATGGAAGGATGAGTGGCTTTCTTTTCTAACCTGTGCCGTCTCACAAAGGAGGCCTGCACAGCGCTTCCTGTGCTGTGTGACGCCCACTGAACCACTCACAGATGCAGTGGGAAGAGGAAAATGAAATATTCTTAGGAGCAGCAAAGAGAATTGGGCCAACCGGCAAGTAGGCTCGCACCTGTAATCTCAGCACATGAGAGACTGGGGCAGGAAGATTATGAGTTTGGGACCTGCTTGGGCTCCAGAGTGAGTTCCAGACCAGTCTGTGGTGGCAGGAGGGTGTCAAGTTAGAAAAGCAGTTCGAACATTCTTGCACTGGCCCCACTGCAAGGCTGGCACCGGGCCTGCACTAGGACCTCATCCATGCTGCGTGGTCATGACTTACTCCTCACATCTTCCGCTGGGGTATTTGGGAGGGAATGGAAGAGCACAGAGATGCTTATTTTTGTATGGTTTTAAAGCTGTTTTTGTTTGCTCTACAAAGGGAATGAGATATTGATTTTACATTTCTCTAACTTCCTCTAGTCTCACACAAAGTCAAAAGTTTCTCTACCAGTCACTCCAGTCCAATATCCTCCAAATATATTAAATTTAATATAATATTAAACAACACTCATCAGCATTGATCATCTTCAGATACGAAGGCTGTAGATGAAGGAGTCATTGGGTAAAAAGAGAGTAATGGTCAGACTGAACCGTTGGTGCCTCTTACATAAGACCCGCACAGGTTCAAACTGGACAAAATCTCAGCACCAGCAAGAAGTAGACACAAAGTCCCAGACTTAATCAAGAAGCTGTTTGCAATCGGAAAATGAGAGAAACCAGGTTTTTTTTTAATAGAGTGTCATTGACAAGGCAGGCCCCACTCCCAGGAGTAGTTGGCCAACGGAAAGTAGACTCCATGTTTTCTTTGTGTTCTTTCTGTTTTGTTTTGGCACTTTGGTTTTTCTTCCTCTCTTTCCTTCTTCATTTTGTCTTCTTCTTCTTCCTCTTCCTCTTCCTCTTCCTTTTCTTCTTCTTCTTCTTCTTCTTCTTCTTCTTCTTCTTCTTCTTCTTCTTCTGCTTCTGCTTCTGCTTCTGCTTCTTCTTCTGCTTCTGCTTCTGCTTCTTCTGCTTCTTCTTCTTCTTCCCCTCTTCCTCCTTCTTCTCCCCCCTCCTCTTCTTCCTCCTCCTTCTTCCTTTTAGTTTGCCTGTTTGGGCTTTTTTTTTTATCTTTTAGTTTTTGTTGGATTGTTTTGTTTCGTTTTGTTTAGAGGGAAAAGAGAACATGAAGTTGGAAGTAGGAAGGATATGGGAGGAATTGGGAGGAAATAGGACCAAGATATATGAAAAGAATCAAATGATAAGTTTTTAAAGATTTATATTTATGATTCCTGTTAGATATTTATCAAAAATGTGCCTTTAGCAATTTAAAACTGTCAAGAAAAATTACTTAGTTATTTTTTTTTTAGCCAAAAGATATGTGCACAAACAAATCAACAGAGCCACATTTGCCAACCATCACACAAGGGCTTTCTAAAAGAGTTAACCGTTACCCCCAAAACAATTGCAACAAAATCTGACAATGGGGCTGCCTACCTTGGCCCTGGTCAATCAGGACAAGCCATCCTGTGCCCAGGCACACAAACCATTGCTGCAGATATCAGCTCCCCAGCTGCTCTTCCGGAAGCTGGGCACATAACAGACACGATCCTGCCACATAATTGCTTAGCTTTCATACCCAGTAGATCACCCTGACACTTCAGTTTCAGGTCCCTCTGACTTGACCCTAAGTCCACTTCTCTGTCTGAAAAAAATTACAGGAAAATCTAATCAACTTATTTGCTTCTTAGTTTAAGATGCTTCACAACTGTGGAAACATTTAGCAGGCACTAAAATTTAACTGGTGATTTCCAATATCCAGTTTCCCAAGAACACCCTAATTCTATTAAAAAAGGGTAAAATTTGTCACTTGGAAAGTGGGTTGAAGCAGGTAAGCATAGAAACCATCCAGCAACCAGGGCAGCTCCTGTCCTGTGGGTATTATGTGGTCAGACACATCCTGGTGAAAGAATAGTTGGGGGCCAGATGTGATGGTACATACCTTTAACCCCAGCACTCAGAAGGCTAAGGCAGGTAGATCCCTATGAGTTCAAGGCCAGTTTGTCTATATAGAGCACTCCAGGCTAGCCCAGGCTACATAGTAGGACCCTGCCTCAAAAGAAGATGAATGGAAGGAGGAGGGTATTGAGAAGGTATTGGGAGGGAGAGGGGGCCTGGAGAAATGGCTCAGCAGTTAAGACCACTTACTGCTTTTCCAGAGAACCCCAATGTTTCTAGCACCCATAGGTGGTGACTCACAACCACCTTTACCTCCAGTTCCAGGGCATCTGATGCCCTCTTGTGTCCTCCTTGGGCACCTGCTTTCACCTGGTAGATACAGACAAGTTGGCACACACACATACACATGAATAAAAATTTTAAAAAATAAAACTCTTTCAAAGCCAGCTTAATTAAGGTCAATCTGTCCTTGAAGTGACTGCCAGGAAACAAACAAGATATATTATTATTTCATGTAAATACATGGTAGGATGAACATATGCTTAAGATTACGGGCTCTACCAGTGCAAGGACAGGTTGTCCAAAGTTATACACCAGCCTGAGGGTCCATTAGTTTAAGGATCCATTCCACTCCCATTGCTAGGGACTGGTTCTTCTTTCTATCTGCATTCATTAAAAAAGAACTATAGAAAAGAAGTCCGGGCTCTCCCCAGCCATGTGCTCAGTGAGCCTGTTCCCACTCTCTGAGGCATGCTTTGTATTTTACTCTCACTTTTAGCAACACTTTTAAACTGTGTGCTGTTTAATTCCCTGTCTAAGATGCAAAACCAAGGACATGACATCATATAAGACTCAGAGAACCCTTCCTGTGCCACAAAACTGGATCCTACATTTGATAGTCAAAACCTTAGAGATGTTTGTACCTCAGTCACTTCCAATATTATAAACAAGTGAGTTTGGATCCAAATTCACAGGATGTCAGCCTTCAAAGAGCAGGCTACAGACAAAAGATCAACCTTCAGAAGTCACCATCAAGGCCTTACCCAACAAATCACTCCGAAAGAAACAACCAAGCTTCAGAAGCCAGAAGCATAAAGATAAACCTTTAAAAAGTAAAGGTCGACCAGAAAGCCCGAAGGATGCTATGTTCCTGGTGGCTGCTATTAATATGTAAATAGACCTCTTGACTCAATGAATGTCAATTTCAACCTTATGTGTACCTGCTTTTAATGTGATGCAGCCCCCAAATGAAGATATTTACTCAATTATGTGTTCCATTTCATTTTTTCTCTTATGATACTTTTATGTGTGTATTGCGTACATGTGTGTATGTGTGTGAGAGAATTTTCTGTATGTATATATTTTGATTAAATCCACTCCCTACTATTTTATGCTAGACCCTTCTTCTAATGTGTCTCCCTCCCAAGTTCCTCTCCTACCCCCATTATAACCCTGATTGGTGCTGGCTGGATGCACATGGATGGGGGCCATCCACTGCAGTATGGACAACCTACTAGGGGGCCACACCCTTTAAGAAAACTGACTCTCCCCTACCAGCCTTGTTAACCCCTCCTCCATCCTTGCTGGACTGTTGACTGGCTTGATCCTGCTACAATCCTGTGCAGATAACACAGTCGCTGTGAACTCATGGGTGAGGCAGCCTTGTCCTGTCCAGGAGATCCAGTTTCACCCCAGCCCTCCCCAGCTCACACAATCTCTCTGCCCCTCTTCAGAGATGTCCCCTGAGCCTAGGGCCAGGGAATGTGATGTAGATGTCATATCTGGAGTTGAACATTCTCTCATCACCTATTGTCTGCCCTTTGGCCAAATGTAAGGGTGGTGGTTTGAATGTAATTGACCCCATAAGCTCATAGGGAGTGGAACTACTAGGGAGTGTGGCTTTGTTGGAGTAGGTGTGGCCTTGTTGAAGGAAGTGTGTCAGTGTGGAAGTGGGCTTTGAGGTTTTCCTATGCTCAAGATACAGCCAAGTCACAGACCATTTCCTGTTGCCTTTCGGTCAAGATGTGGCCAGAACAGTGTCTGACGACATGCTGCCATGCTCCCTGCTATGATGATAATGGACTGAACCTCTGAACTGTAATCCGCTACCTCAATTAAATGTTTCCCTTTATAAGAGTTGCTGTGGCCATGCTGTCTCTTCACATCAATAGAAACCCTAGCTAAGACAGTAAGTCTATTTTGACCACCATCCCCTGACAAAAGAGGCTGCCCTAAAGAGGGACGAGAATACGCTCCACTTCTAAAAATTCACAAAACTATTATCATAGAGTTACACTCTTTATAATTAGGGTTTCAGATATGTGGAACCAAGCAAAGGCTGTCTTGAACTGCTCATATTCAAAGCCTGTGAAGAAACAGACAGAGCACAAAGACGAACATCAATTACCAAGTAACCATTTCTGTAGGCACACATTTTACACCATGCAAAGCAGATAGGCTTATAGCTGAAAGGAGGTGCAGAGTGATGATTAACTGTGAGGACCACGAAAGCCTCTGAGCATCAGCAAGCCCGTGTTCAACATACAGCAACACAGAGCACTCAGCTAAGCTGAGTCTGCTCACGTGATCAAAACTAATTAAGTTGCACTGCCTGACTCTCTGTCTACTATAAACTAGTCAGAACTCAGCTGATGTCTCCAGACAGCTGTCCCCACCCAAGAAACATGGGAGTTAGAATTTTAAATTGCATACACTATGTAGGGTCAGAGAAGAATATAATATTTTTCCTCATTCATCATAAGAGTCATAATGAACACCTTTATAATAATAATCAAATTAACAAAAGAGAACAACAAATTTTGATGTGAGAGCCTTCAGAAGTCCAAAAACACACGTACACATAGCACACACAGTAAATAAGTTTATCTATTTATCTAATTGTGTGTGTTATAAGGTATATAGGTTATGAAAGCACAGAAATAGTAAAACATTACTGCAGCAAAACATATCCTCATTTACCATCTCACATAGTTAGAATCCTTTCCACTCCCACATGTCTGGTACCCATTATATTAGTCTCTGTTTCTGTGAATTTACCTTGATAAAAATTCCACACATAAGTGAGACCATAAAATATTTTCTTCCTATGTTTGGCTCATTTCACACAGCATAATATCCTCTACTCTCGTCATGTTGTAACAAGTGGTGGCATCTCTCTTCTTAGAGCCGAATAACATTCTTCTTTATTCACCTGTCCATCGATGGGCATGAAGGTTGCACCATGTTGGTATTGTTAAAAATGCTGCAGTTACCTAGAGGTGCCAATATCTTCAGAAAAAATAGGGTTCTTCTCCTTTGAGTCCATGCTCAAGTTGCTATATCTCATGTAATTCTATCCTCGAACTCTTTAAGAACCACCACACTGTATCCATAAAGGCGTGCCCCCATCTACATGCTTAGGGTTTGCTTTTCTCAACACTCTCACCAATGTTTGCTTCAGCTCATCTTTCTTAGAGCAATGATCCTGAACAGGAATGAGGGAACTTCCTTGCACATCCCTGGTGATTTCAGACATTGAGCATCTTGTCATAAACATGGCAGCCATCTTTGTGTTTACTTTGAGATGTGTCCATTCAGATCATTGTCTATTTTTTACTGCATTATTTACCTTTCTGCTGTTAAATTATGAGGGGTCTTCATAGGTTCCAATATGATCTCCTTACCAGATATGTAGCTTACATATATGTTTTGATGGCTTTTAGACCATTGTCTTCTCATCCTGCTGATTGTACTGCAGTTTGATGTACTTTGTCCTCTTTCTTTCTTTCTTTTTTTTTCTTTTGTAGTCTGAGATTTTGGTGGCATGTCCAAAAAGCTATTGCAAGAAACATGTCCAAGAAGTTGTCCCCTAGACTCCTTCTAGAATTTTCATGGTTTCAGGTCTTATATTTAGGTCTTTACTTATGTTGCCTTTGTTTCATGTTTGATGAGGAATTGATAGTTATATAGAAGTCTTCATGGAGAGTATGATGCAATCGTTCTCTCTAGAGGGAAGTTGAAAGACTCATTTGTCCATATTTTCTTTATCCTCTGTGACTAACATCTCTAAGTATTGGGCTCAACACCTGTCATGTGATGGTATTCAAGTAGAGAAGTGGGGGAGACTGTCTCCTACTGTGGCTTCTCAATTTCTTTCAACCTAAAATACTCAACATGCCAAGATGTCATATTTGGGGTCACATATCCTATACCCTAGCATTGGTGGGGCCTTCATAATTCACTCAAAGTCACCATGGAAATGTGTTACTCTTCTTATTCTAGTTACCAATTCTCCTACAAAACTTTAAAAAAAATGGTACAAAAGTAATTTTACTGAAAATTAATTATAATTACATACCCCAATATGGACAGAACCTATTTCAAATGAAATCACTGAATGTGGTCTTTGTATTTTGGAAAATATACATAATAAGTTACGTTTTATAGAACTCCTTTCTAGGACAGGGTTGAGAGATCTACATCAGTTTCCTGAATACGCCATTCAGACGGCATTTAAAGGTCTAGGTAATACTACAGAGCCTGTATTTACATATAAATTAGGCGCAGCACATCAAACAAAAAATGTCATGACTTTTAGATGCTGCCATTAAATTCCACACAATGACTTAATATCTTCACTTTGACAATTACTATGTCTGAATCTGCATATTCCAATAAGGCATTTAAAAAAATAATTTTACTTATCTTTACTTTTATTAAATACAGCCTATCATTCCAAGAACTTAAAGTAGTTTTACAACTCTAAGACACTTGAATTTGGGGCTGAAGAGATGGCTCAGCAATTCAGAACACTGACTGCTCTTCCATAGCACTTGGGGCAGATTCCTGGCACCCATCTGGCAATTCACCACCATTTGAAACTCATTTCCAGGGGATATCTATCCTGGCTACTGCTGGCAGTAAACACAGACATTCATACAGGCAAAACTCCCATACACATAAAGTAAAAAATAAAAGATACATCAGTTTCATTACATTATTATAGAAAATTAGGGATATTTGTATGTTTTGTTGCTGAAATATTTAAGTTGTCCCGACACCTCTAGCAAAACTTGGCCGGAATTTAATTTGTGGACTTGTCCTTGGCTACCCAGCAGCAAACAAGAATAAGTAAGAGATGACTCCGATCTGCACTCTTGTCCAAAGGGGGGAACTAGGGACCAGAGAGAAGGAAATGTTTCTACTGTAACACGGCTAGAAAGGCTAAGCAGAGCACCCTCTTGTTTAAAGGTTCATTCATTCTTTCTGTTTGTTGTTGTTTGTGGTGGTTTAAATAAAAATGGCCCCCATAGGAAGTGGCAAAATTAGGAGAAGTGGCCTTGCTGGAGTAGATGTAGCCTTGTTGGAGGAAGTGTGTCACTGGCCATAGGCTTTGAGATCTCAGAAGCTCAAACTAGACCAGTGTCTCCCTCTCTTTCTGCTCACTGAGGATCCAGATGTAGAACTCTCAGGGTCTTTTCAGCACTTTGCCTGCCAGCATGCCTCCATGCTACCCGCCATGATGATAATGCACTAAACCTCTGAACTGCAGGCTAGCACAAATTAAAAGTTTTCCTTTTAAAGTTTGTGGTCATGACATCAATTCACAGCACTGAAGCCCTAACTAAGAAACAATGTTGTTTCTCTATTGTTTTGTTTTGCCTGGTGCCTTTTTTTTAACGATTTAAATCACTTCCTCAATTTAGTCAAATCGTCTAAAATAAAGGAACACAGCATGATAATTATTTTAAATATACTCAAGAATTCTGAACTTCATCAAAGTCAATTATACCAGACAGGAATAAAAAGCATTATATAAAATAATATCAAGGGGATAATTAGTATACTCTTGTAAGGTTTAACTATTCCTTTCTTACTAAGAACAACTTTACAACTTCAGTCCCATTCACAAAGTGATTAAAAATTAAATAGTTTTCATCATCATTCTTAATTACATGAGGCTTCCCTCAAGGCAATACCTACCTCACCCAGTGTTTGCAGTTGTGTGTGGAACATGATACGGTGAAGCAGAGAAAGAAGAAACTTTGGGCGCCAGTGAGTGATACTGTCCCACTCGTTGGCAATGTGAACCTGGAACAGTGGAGCCCAAGAATGAAGCGGACTAAAGCCTCATGCAGTAGCCAGCTTTATTCAGAGCATCAGACCATTTGTACTCTGAGGGCATCCTGAGGGTTAGGCAAGGTCGTATGAGTTTAGGCTGTGTACAGTCCCAAGGGAAACCCATGCTTGGAAACATCATCTAAGTAACAGTGGATAATCTAAAGTGTACTCACTTCTCTACTCACTATCCCTGCAAGAGGCACAAAAGAACATTCCGAGAAGGAGTCTGCTATGGAGGAGCAGAAGTTATAAGATGTATGTGCCCGTACTACTACGTGTACTATGGTCCTGTAACGCCTGTACTATGTGTTCTACGGTACTACACCTGTAACATACTGCCTACACTATGGGATGATTCGAGAGTCCCAGGTAAAGGCCCAGAGATTTAAACACACAAAGACACACAGACAGAGACACAGGTCATCCTTTAAACAAGAATGCCCCCTTTATTGTGTTCCAGAGCAGCTTATATAGGAAGCTTTAACTGATAGCCAGGCCCCAGCCAAACCCACCAAAAACCACTCCCCTGCCATCAGGAACTCCTGAGGGTCTCATGCTCAGAGCAGCTGAAAACACAGGGAAACAAGTTATTTTGCTCAGAGCAGCTGCAAGCATAGGAAAAACAAGTTGTTTACAGGAAATTCAGGGTCTGGAGGGTCCACAGTCACCAACAATAAGACTCTTGTCTTGTTTACTTGGAGTTTTCTCACAAACATTCAGAAATCTTCTCACACAGCTTCATCCATTGACTGTGTTCTGACAGAGTGAAAATACCCAACTTATCTTGAGACAGGTCATTTAGTAAAACGTTCTAGGAGCCATCAAAATCTGCACCTCTTTAATTTAGCAATATAACCTCTAAGTGTTTGTCCTCAATTAATAATCTTAATTTTAAGATGGAATATTTTGCGCACAGATAGGTTCACTGACATTTTATTCACAAGACTAGGCAGTTGAATTCAACCTATGCAATCAAATGTAAAACAATCGTTGCATAAACCGATGTCTACCCAACACATCATATACTTAGCACAATGGTCAGCTAGCAGATCACATGACCACATGGAAATGTGTGAGTATGTATTGAGTTATGAGCATATATATGGGTATATGTGAATATGTGCATATATGTATATGCATATATAATGTGTATAAATGTGCATATATAATATAGTGTATGCATATGTGCATGTATGTATATATGTACATGTATGTGTATATGATGTATTGCATGGGCATATGTATGTGTGTATAGTGTATATGTATGTGTGTACATGTATATGCATATAGAGAATAACATGCAGATGATGCAACTTAAAAGGGATGGAGAAGAGACAAAAGGAAATACAAAAAATAAAACTTTTGAGAAATTTCCTTCTCTTCCTGCCATTAGGCATCCACTTTTTTTCTAAAGTAAACATTATTATTTTGGAAATCATTTTTTAGAATAACAAAACATATAATAAAACATAACAATAATAATAAAAAATCCATGTACTTTCCAATCTAGTCATGTATTAGGTTGTCTGAACTTATTTCTATGCCAAGGGCAGCAGAAAACAAGGATGAAGTGGTTCAAAAACATCTGCTTGAGGTTATTAGAGCCTTCACCAGACACTGATAGCAGCTGAAGTCTGATCCCAAAAACCTGAAGAAAAGGCAGAGAAGTGAGTTTCTTATGATGTGTGCTTTTCACTTAGATGGCAAATTCCAGAGGACGCTGAAACCCATGAAGCCCTCAGTCTTGGCACCTAGCAGATGCCATGTGGGACCCAGCCTGCTAAATGCAGAAAACTTAGTAAATCCCTAGTGTTTGGATTTGAGATCCCAAACCCTGCATCTTTGGTGAAATAAGGTAAAACTGGGGACTGGTGGACTGATTCAGAATTAAGAACATATGCTGCTGTTGCAGAAGACCTGGACTTGATTTCCAGCACCCACGTTCATAACCACCCTTAACTCCAGCAGCAAGAGATCTGACGCCCTCTTCTGGCCTCCAGGGCACCTGCACTCATGTGCACAGAAACAACTCAGAATTTAAAAAAATAAAATTTTTAAATAATGGAAAATTAGAAGTAACTCAGCATTCACAGGCAATAAAACTCAGCTTTAAATTTTCTAGATAGCTCAAAAGAAAATGTCAATTCTTAACATTAAAGTACATCCAGAATTTCTGGTACCCCCGCCCCAAGATTCCAGCAAAAGCAGATCCTCTCCAGAGACAAAACCTTCATCTTAGACTTTGAACTGTTTTTTGCACGCAATATTTTTAACTCAAAGTTCAGATCCAATCAAAGGGTATACAGAGAAATAAGACCATGAGAATAAAAGGCAGCAAAAACTCGATATAGAGTTTATAGATACACATCTTTCCAGGCATGGATGTGGGGGGTGGAGGTTGTATTGCTATGTGCAACAGGGTCTCATGCATTGCAAAATGACCTTGAACTCACAGTATAGGCCAGATTGACCTCAAAATCATGGTCCATTGCCTAATATCACAGCGCTGTGCTAGGTGCATAGCGTTCTACTCAGCTGATGCAGGTTTTCAACAACCCTGCTGACTGCATTCAAGAAGGGAAAAGGCAACATTTTATTTCTAGCAGAAAGTTAGAAACTAAGGGACAGATTAGCAGATTTCTACACCATATCTGAGATAACAAACAGATTTCATAGACATGGCCAAATAAAATTAGACGAGACTGTAAATCATAAGAGATGTTAGCTGGGATGAATGACGCCCAATTGACAAAAGAACAGAAATATAGAAGAGAATGTTGGAGACCTAGTCTTCAGTGGACTATATAAATTGGACTTTATAGCATCGATAAGTTTGTTTATTATACTCTAATTAACAACTTAATTAGCAAACTGTCGATTAACAAAGAATCATGAGAAAATGAACAGAATGAGTAAGTTCCAATGAAAGAAATCAGCAAAAGAATTTTTTAAAGCAATAATAAAAATAATAGAAATATTAAAATCTCAATTTATCTAGGTTCTGGTAGCTAACCTTAACTGAATATGAAGTTACAATGGCTGTCCAAATGTCTCTTTGTTCATGACATCAAATTGTGAACACGGAAACAGAAATTCCCTTTAGAGGAAAAATATCTTATAGTTATTTATATAGATTTATTTACTTTTGTATGTGTGTGTATTACCCACATGTATGTATGTGAACCCTGTAAATGTCTGGTGCCTATGGAGGCCAACTGGGGTCATGGATGGTTGTGAGCCACCACGTGGGTGCTGCGAACTGAATCTGGGGCCTCTGCAAGAGCAACTGATGCTCTTAATGGCTGAGCCATCTCTCCAGCCCCATTATCACCAAATTATTTGGAACAATTTCTACAATCTTAAATTACCTTTCCTTAATGTAGGAAAAACAAAAACATTCTCCATGCAGGCTATAGGCAACACAGATTTCTACGCGGTATCTCCAAGAAAAGGAAGGAAAGAAAGAAAGAAAAACCTCATAAATCCATCAACTTCATGAGCTAAAAATAAGGTATATTTCTCTACCATTAAGGAAAATTGAATAATTCAGCCACCAAACTAGTGGTAGCATTTATTGATCCCTTCCAATCACAATTCTTATAGTCCATGTAAATAAGAAGCTGTGTCATATTATAAATCTGGAGAATATACAAAACTTCATCAAAGATGGTTGGTAAGGTTTTGTTTTTAATTATGAGGAAGACTGGTCCCCCTATCTGAGTTTTAATAGTTAATGAAATGCAAATTGAATGCTTCTCCCTGTTAAACATCAGAAGGGTCAATGTATAAGTTCTTTTCAGATATTCAGATTCACGCTGCGAATTTTCAGTGCTAATTCCGCAGTTCATTTCTCCCTCACCTCACCACTGACAGCATCTACCCAGCCCTTCCCTAGACTCAGGCCCCTTTTCTGTACTGATAAACGGATTAACACGTGGCTTTTCCTGGCTTCCTTGGAGCACTGCCTTCCCTATTTGCATTTGAGGTCTAGTAGATCTTACTAATCACGCAAATTTGTAGGAAAATAAATTTAAAGAGCTGTGCAAATTATTTGGGGGTAATACCAAGAAAATTAGGTTATTTCAAGGTAATATTAATAGGAGGAAACGGAGAGAGATTAATGAAGACAGCTGATGAACAGGACGAGGGTCACTTGAAGTCATTTATGCAGAAAGTGGTTTACAAAGAAAAGTCACCTGTGAAAACCTAAACATAACCCTTCAAGTTCAACAGCGCACATGGTCAACATCCAGCAGCGCAAAGCCAATGCGGCCCTAATTACACGTTTCGTGTTACAATGCAAGAAAGGGCTCGTGTTCAACAGCGGCCCTTGAGGGAAAAGCGTCCTAGAAATGGGTCCTCACAACTAAGATGGCTTCCACGGAAATGGGAAGAGCACACCAACTTGTTACCCGAACCAAATGGTCAGCCGAGCAAACAAAGGTGTTAGTAACTCTATACAGACTGAGCAGGTTGTATAAGTGTGTGTTGTGTGTGTGTGTGTGCACATGCGCGTGTGTGCACAGACACACATGCAATGACAATTAATGAGAAAAGAGGCCATGGAATTGAAAGAGAGCAAGAAGGGGTATGTGAGAGGGCTTGGAGGGAGGAAGTGAACGGGGAAATGACATAACTGTAATCTCAAGGGCTGAAAGACCTCTTTCCATAAATGGATGGAGCACAAAGCGCTGAGCTGGTAAAGGGCGTGGCAGTGTAGACTGTGGCTCTAACCCCAGCCTTGTTATCTGTGGAGGACTTTTTACCTTTTATTTATTTAACTTGGAAACAACTTACCTCCCGTCTGCTTGGCTTCCTCAAACACCATTAAATTCAGAGATATTTAGAAATTTGATAACTGGATGTGCTCTTAAAAACGCCTTTATCCAGGTTTTTAGTATTTTATCACCAGTGGGCAAGGCTTGGGGACATAAAGAAGAGCTGTGGTGGCGTTAATGGAGAAGGCAAGCGTTTGATCACATGGAAGCTGCAGAGTTAGGGAAGCATGTGCGGAACTGCCTCTTTACCATAGCTGGACCTTGAGAGGCATCCCCTTGTCTCTGCTCTCAGCAACCAAACAACATCTGTCTGGCACTGGTACCTCTGCCTCTGTCTCAGGCCCTGTGGTCTCTGCAGGGGTGGCGCCCTTTAGAAAGGCCTGTGTGATTCTATAGGATTCTACCCCCTCCCAAAAGCTAATCACTAGACAGGACACCTCACCCGACCCCCATCACCTTCTTGCAGTATGACTTTTCTTTGTGCCTTCCAGGCCTGAGCCGCAGGATGTTAGGTTTGAATGAGTCCCACACAGTTGCAGAGCTGAGGGGTGAAGAGAAACCACCTGCTAAAGTTCTTTGAGCCTGAATCCAGACGTGTCTGATACTAGTCCTGTCTCGAGACTTTGTCTCACATTAGAGATAAACTCTCTTTGCTTACAATGGCATGTGTTGGCTTTGTGTCGCATGCAACTAGCTAATCTACTAGGAAACATAAGTGCCAATGGGAATGAAATAAAGCCAGTAACCCATGAGAATAATGTATAAATCTCAAGACATACATCATAGCTACTGTTTTCACACTGGCTCTTCCATTAGATCACACACCTCTTGGTGACAGAGACCCAGCTCAGTTACCTCTTCGTCCTTTAACCCACAGTGACAGCTGTCAATCTTGGCTGTCAACTTGACATGCCCAGGAAGAAGGAGTCTCAAGTGGAGAATTACTTCCATCAGACTGGACTGCGGGCATCTGTAGGACATTTCCTTAACTGCTAAGTGATGTAGAAGGGACCGGCCCAATGAGGGCAGTGTCACCTGGTGCAGATGGGTCTGGGCTATGAAAACTGAGTGAGCAAGCCAGAGGAATCTAGCCAGTGAGGAGCATTCCTCTGTGACCCCTGCTTCTGTTCCCTCCAGGTCCTGCCTTGAGTTCCCCTAGCTTCCTTTGATGACAGACTCTAACCTGTAAGCCAGACAAACCCATTCTTCCCCAAGTTGCTTTTCATCCCGGTGTTCACCACAGCAACAGGGAACAAACGGGGACGCCCACCTACGGGGTTCATAGAAACAGTAGACATTCAAAACACAACCGTTTAATTATAATTAAAAGGTTATAAAATGTAGTCCAGTGGGGCGGTGGCAGCACACGCCTTCAATCCCAGCACTAAGGAGGCAGAGGCAGGTGGATCTCTATGAGTTCAGGGCCAGCCTGATCTATAGAGTGAGTTCCAGGACAGCAGGGCTACGAAGAGAAACCCTGTATTAAAAAGCAGATGAACAAAAATATGTATTCCAAAAAGTTATACTATTAAAAAATTAAACTCTAGTCATCTCGTCAATTTGTCTTCTGATTTGATTGCTTAAAAAACTAAAGACAAGCAACTCAAAACACAACAATGCAGACTAAGTTCTTAGAATGTGCATTTGGACGCTAGCCTACCTTCTTCACTGTTACTAAATAAGATGGTCCTATAATTTAGAAAGCAAAAATGGGAAGAATTCATTTTTAAAAATTTATGCAGGGCTTTTGGGGGAAAATGCATATCTAGCAGTAGCATACAGAATACCTCCTACCAAACAATGAACAGAGAGCAGAGGGTGGTTGGACTGTTTCATCTTTGAACTGTGTTGTATGGGCTAAGCTTGGGTAAGTAAATTGTTTGTGGGCAATAGAATGGCCAAATCCATTATCTAGAAGAAAGGCCCTGAATCTTAATTCCAGCCATCTCAAATATGCTTTCAAAAAGAGAAATTATTTCTTGCTGAATAGGACTTTTACTTTCTTGGGTGAACTCTCCACTGTGAAACGCTACTGGAAGCATCTGTAAGCTTTTACCAGAAGCTGATTACAAAGGTTTGGCGACGCACCCGTAAGTCATGCTTGCTTTAAAACTGGCGGTGACAAAGCTGCAAATGGTGTCTGTCCTAAGGCTGAAGTCAAAAGACCCAGGGCGCCAAGCAAGAGGCCCCCCTTTTCGTCTTCTTTTGTTTGCCATGCCCGTGTTGCCACACCAGTTCTCCAGCCTTACAGAGCCGCAGATCACTTGAAAGGTCTCGGCTCCCTCCCCATGCTTCCTGTTGAACCCTCTCATCCTCAGGAAGTGACTTTGTCTGTCCCTTCACTGTGAAAACAAAGGCTTCTCTATCGGCTTCCTCCCTTTCCTCCCATACTCCTCCTGGACAGAGCAAGGACTCTCCTGAGGGACCTGAGGGACCTCTGTCTTTGTATTTGTTGTGATCTAGCTGCCCTTACTCCCCCTGACCAACAGTGGAACCTTCTTGTGGTCTGTAATTGACAAGAATGTTTGTGTTCTTTCTGGCAGGTGGTTTTCCACAGAAGCAGTAGAGGTATAAAAGGCTTTAGCTGGGCAAAATAAAGGTTGCTGTTCTTCCACCTGAAAAGAAGCCTCCTCGTCTCAATCCCAGCACCCCACCCCCAGTCTAGGCATCCAGGCTGTGTACCAGCAGCATAGCAGGTATTCATTCTGTTTAGCCTTCCATGTTTAAATCTATGTGGACAACAGCTGTCAGATGAGGTGGGATGTCACTCTGTGACCAGGCCCACAGCATCTGCCCTGGCCTTTTGTTCTCTTGTGCTGTCTTGAGTCACTCCTGTAGGTGAAAGCTGGTGGCAACCACCCTGTGGGACTCTGTGCAGTGAGGGACCTAAGTTTCTCCATGAGGGCTAAGAGCTCCAGCAAGTCCTCAAAGGCTATCACACAGCCAACAGTTTAGCCTTTCTAAAGATCTGCTACCCAAACTACTAAACCTAAGCTGCCCCAGACCGACCTTCAGAAACTGTGAGATAGTAACTGTTAGTAGGGGGAGCTAGGCTCTGAGAAACACACATTTATTTCTGAGTATTATGGTTGCTTTTTGTGAACTTGACACAAATATAGGGAGAGGAAGCTTCTGTTGAGGAATTGCCTCCATAAGACTGACCTATGGTTCTGGAACACACAGTGACTCCATTCCATCTTAATTTAAGGTCAGAGAATTCAAGCATGTTCTTGCTCCTCAAGGCCAAATTACAGAATATTTGGCCAAAGGTGTGGTTACTAGACATTTTGTTTCTCAAAGTCAAATAACAGGATGTTTGTCCAAAGGCCTGGTTACTAGATATTTTGAGAATTAAGGAGGTGACTATGCTTATTTATTCCTTGAACCATGGTAAGGAAGTCTTTTGTCCTCCCCTTTTTGCTTTGAGTATAAAAGAATTATGAGAAATAAGTTCAGGGTTGGTGCAGTATTCACTGAGGGCCATCCCAATTCTATCTTTTGTCTTTTGTCTCTTTCTTTCTCCATCCTCACTTCCCATTCAGGTACTGTTCAACAGGTCGGCTGGGCCCTAATGTATGGTGTCTTCTGTGGGCATTTTCTTGATGAATGATTGATGTGGAAGGGCTCAGCCCACTGTGGGTGGTGCTATTTATTGGGCAGGTGGGCCTGACGTAGGCAAGTCAGGGAAAATAATCCAGTAGGTGCTGTACCATCCCCAGTCTCTGCTTCAGTTCCCACCTCCAAGTTCCTGCCTTGACTTCCCTCAATGATGGGCTGAAACCTAATAGCTGAATACAATCTTCTTCCCTGAGTTGCTTTGGTCAGAATGTTTATCACAGATGCAGAAAAGTAAATGATACAGAGTTTAAGAGCAAACAAATCAATCAATCACTCCCTTTTGCTGATTTTATTGTTGTTTCAGCAGGGATAGTGATAGTTTGTTTCAAGACAGTTTCACAGCTTTGTAGCTTGGACCAGCCTCTGGTCTTTCTGCCCCACCTTCCCAGCTTCTGGGACTTCGGGTATGGGTGGCTATGCCTGTATCATTCATCTCTTCTGGGTATGGGTGGCTATGCCTGTATCATTCATCTCTTCTCACCCTGTCAATGATCTTCTTTTCCCAGATTGCCTGCGCTGTCTCCCTCCATGTGTGAGGAGACTCACCTCTACTCTCAAAAAAAAAAAAAAAGAAAAAAGAAAAGAAAAGAAAAAAGTAACACCTGTATGGACTGTATGGGAAGAACACTACCTGGGCATTAGAAAGAGAACTTCACAGACAACAGCCCAATCTGTGACTATACACATAGAAATACCCATGAAAAGCAAAGTTCAGATTCCTATTTTCCCAGTCCCTTTTACTTTCTATTGGGGCAGTGCCTTAGAGTTTCTATGAGTGTGATGAAACACCATGGCTAAAAGCAACTGGAGGAGGACAGGGTTTATTTTGCTTGCATTTCCACATTGCAGTTCATCATCCAGGAAAGTCAGGATAGGAACCTACACAGGGCAGGAACCTGGAGGCAGGAGCTGATGCAGAGACCATGGAGGTGTGCTACTTACTGGCTTGCTCATCCTGCTTTCTTATAGATCTTAGGATCACCAGCCCAGGGATGGGGGCTGGGCCCTCCAATGTCAATCACTAATTTACGGAGGTATTTTCTCAGTTGAGGTTTTTCCCCTCAGATGATTCTAGCTTGTGTCCAGTAGACATAAAAACTAGCCAGCATAGACAGAGTTACTGAACAATCTGGTCCTCGGACAGCAGTTTAGCTGGGGGCTCTCAGGAAATCCCCTCAGCCTCAGTCCCTCATGCTATAATTTTCCTCTCCCCTTCATGCTGAACTTTTGGAAAGCCATGATTCACTTTTTCCACCTGCAGCTCATTCCTGTGCCTTTCTCTTGATGCCTTCTCTAAAACGGCTCCCAAAGGTCCCAGGGAGCTCCATGTTGCCACAGCCAGCGGCCATGGCAGGGAGCATGGTGAGCAGACGAGAGACAATGGCATGTGGTTGTTAAGAGCACAGATGTGGGCACAGGCACAGGCACATGCATCAGACTCCTGGGAGAAAGACAAGTGGGAAGAAAGAGGGCCAAGACAGAGAGAAAATTGGTGAGGGAGCTGGTGGGAAAAGAGTTTGTTTTGTTTTTTGAGATCAAAGCAATAGAACTTTGCAGGTCTGTTTCTTATAAAAGGAAAAGGAACAAAGAAAATTGAAAATCCCTTCTAGGTCGGGGTTTGAAAACCTAATAACTAGTGGTGATGTTATTGAGACATTAGATCTGGATGGAACATGTTGGGGAAACAGGTCAAACCAAGGGGGCATAAGATAACCAATTGTTCCGCGCTTCTCTGAAGAAGACCAGTTCCCCTGCTCTCAGAATCCCTTGGTCATCTGCAGTTCTTCATTTAGGGTTGAGTCCTTAGGGTCTTTCCCCAGTCTGCTTCACATGTCTGCTGTTGTTGTCTTTGATGAGCTCATCTGTAGGCAGTCATGTTCTTGAGACTTGATGGTGTCGCTTCTGACATTCCTAGGAGACAGTCTCACAGCAAACTCCCTGGTCCTCTGGCTCTTACAGTCTTCCTGCCCTCTTTTCCCTGGGCTGTAGGAACAACAGTGTTTTGTAGATGTATCCCCTGGGACTGGGCTCCACAACTCTGCATCTTGATTAGCTGTGGTTTTCTGTAATACTCTCCATCTGTCTCAAAGAGAGGTTTCCTTGATGAGGGTTGAGGAACCCAACTCTTGGTGGGTATAAGGACAAACATTTAGGACGTAGTTAGGGATTATGCTAGTTTGGTAAACTTGTGGTTGTAGATTCTCTTTTCAAGACCCATGACTTCACCAGCCCTGGGTAGTTGGCTAACTGTCTAGCACCATGATTTCCCTCTTGTTGAGCAGGCCTTAAGTCCAATTAGAAAACTGTTGGTTACCACCAAAGTATGTGCGCCACTAATACACCCTTAATGCCATTATTCCATGTTGGTTCTTGTGGTGTCATAGGCATCATAGCTGCATAAGACTGTTGGTTACTTGGCTACACACAAATAACATTTTATAAGACTGAGCAGGTTATATTTAGAAATATATATGTGTGTGTATATATGTATATGTATATTTATGTTATATATGTGTGTGTATGTGTGTAACAACAATCAATAAAAACAGAGGCCATAAATTTGAAAGACAGCAAGGAGAAATGTACGGGAGGACTTGAAGGGAGGAAAGAAAAGGAGATAGTAGAAACATACTATAATCTCAAAAATAAAATAATAAGTTTAAAAAACTAAGAGGACAATTTTAGCATTGTGTTTGTGATGTATATTAGACCACAAGTGAGGAAGTCATAAAATAAAATAGAATGCACAAATACATTAGCTGCTAATTGTTTGTGTCTATTTTAAAAGCATAATTATTCATTATTTCCATTTTCCCAGTATTATAAAGAAACAACTTTCCACAGTTCATCAGTTCTTGAAATACTCATTTAAAGAATGTATTCATATTTCTAGAAATTAAGGCTCAACTGCAGTTTAATATTACATGAGCAATCAGACACAGCAGTGGAGTTGAAAACCAGTTACTTGCAGAAGCAAAATCTGCAAGGAATGTAAGTCTCTGATTAGAATACCGCAGCAGTCCATAATACAGGGATAATGTAGGGTTAAGTTTATCTCACAGTCTAGTCCCATAACTTTTGGCCTGGAGGAGAAGCCAGGCCCAGAATACTAAGCAAGCATAGAGAGTCTGTGTGCCAAGATCCAATTTGAGCGTCTGTTTCTGCACCAGCCATCCTAACATTCATGCACACAATTTAAATTCTCCCTTTCACTACTAGGAAAGCAATCAAAATAAAAAAATAGAAGAAACAAATTAATTTCTTGAATTCAGATGACTGAAATTATTTGACTTCCTGGACCACAGATTAGTACTAGCAAATGATCAGGGGAGTAAGGGATAATATTCTAAAGGATACACGTGGCCGATGACATTCTGACAGGGACGAATTCAGAACAACCCAGTGAATAAAGCCACAGAAGCTGGCGGTCACTCAGGCGGAGGCAGGAGCTGACAGTCCTCATCACGAAGCCCTTCCTAGGTGGTAGCAGTTGGTCATGGTAGCAGTGCAGTATGTAGTCACTGAAAACCTCCCATCTCCACAAACAAAAGAATAAGTTAAGCAGAAATGGCAAAATGCATGTCTGGAAATTTTCCGTTAAAATTGATTTTTTTTTTTAAAGAAAAAAAATCTTCTTTGCTCTTATCTGGATGATCACCTCAGTGGAATGCCTTGTCCTCTGCAGAAATGCTTCACAAAGAGGTTTTCTTTCTGTTTCTATTTGGAGATCATTTCATAAACTGTGGTTGATCTGAATAGAGCACACTGGTGCTGATAAACCAAACACAAGAGAGACTAAATTCCCCCAAGGCTAAGGTGAAGAAGATAGGTCCTGGGGGCTGGAGAGAGAGATGGCTCAGATGGTTAGGTGCTTGCCTGGAAGTATGAGCTTCTGAGTTGAGCCCCACAGCTCTACATTTTTGAAAAGCTAGGCCTGTGGTCTGAGCTTGTAATCCCATGACTTGGGAGTCAGAGAAAGGAAGATCCCCAGTGCCAGCCAGTCTGACCAAACCAGTGAGCCATGGGTCCCACTGAGAAGCCGCGTCTCCAAAACTAAGGTGGACAACTATCGAGGGATGACATGTCTGGCCTTCACATGCATGCACACACATGCATGCACTCATACACATACATACACACTCTAGCTCTGTGCTACCATTCACAATTGTGTGATTGCGACAGGTGCCTTACACATTAGGAATCTTGTTTTTCTTGCCAGGGAAATTTGGATAATCCTATCCATCAAAGGAACATTAAATATTCAATGAACAAAAATAAACTTCCAAACACAGGCACACCTCAAAAATATTGTGTTCCAAAACTTTAACGTAAAGTAATAATGAAATAGATCAAAAAATTTCCAGTGTACACAAAAGTTGTATTTATACTGTAGTACAGTTCAAAAAAACAATCATTTTAGCTGCTAGAAGAAAAGTGATCCCAATAAGCCTGTTCTATGCAGGGTTGCCCCAAACCTTCAACTTTCAAAAACTGTGGTGACTTTGAGGCACAATGGAACTAAGTACGATTGTTGGCCAGGGATTCCTGTGACAGAAGTTGCATAGCAACTTAAAGGAGGAATGGATAATTTGGGTTCATCGTTTCCGAGGATTTAGACCTCGGTTTCTTGACTCTGTTGCTTTAGGCCTGGAACCCTGCAGAAACATCATGGCAGAAATGCATGCGGGGAGAAAAGCTGTTCCCTCCGTGGCAGGCAGGAAGCAAAGGCAGAGAGAAAAAGCCAGGATACAGTGTACCTTTCAAGAGCACATCCCACTGCTCCCCCTTCTTCAGCTACTCCCCACTTCCCTCCTAGTTCCCACCACTTTCCCAATAAAAGCCATCAAATAAACCCAGCAGTGGATGAGTTCAGATTCCTCATGGTTCACCATTTTCTAAAAGCTCATCTTCTCACATCCAAGCCTGTAACTCACAAACCTTCAAGGGATATTCCAGACTCACCTCACTGTATTCAGCCCTGACCCTCAAAAACTCACGTCTAGTTCACAAGCCTCTAGTCCACCCTAAGGGTCTTAAAAGGACTAGAATTTCTACAAAGTCCAAGTTCAAAGACTTCTCTGAGACTAAATCAGTCGCTTAGCTGTAAGTCCTGATGAAACTGAAGATGAACATAGATACCTCTAACAAACATGGTGAAACAGAGCCCACATCCTAATCCCCGTTGGGAGGACTAGAAAAACAGCAAGGAGGGTCAAGCAAGGCAGGGCTGAAGCCCTGTTTACAGTCCTATATGACTACAAAGTCATTTTTAAAGTTTAACAAGTTAAACTATGAGTTTAAACTTTAACTCCCACTTCAGCTGGTCAAGAATTAATCCCTGCCCTTTCCAGTCTGTAGGAATTAGAAACCATGCTGGGTATGGCCATCACCACTACCAGCCTCTACCAGTAGCCAAATCCCTCACCATGCCATTGATATCTCTATATGCCACCATTGAAAGACAGTGACTTGGGGACAGATGTGAGGATTAAAACATGCAGAGCCTTTGTAGGAAAGCTCTCAGTTGGAGATAACTCACCTTGATATTTCAATTAGTGGGTATGACTAACCTTTATTAACATAAGTAATATCCATATACATATTCAAACTATTATGACCTATGTTAAAACTGTTTAAACTGAGATCTGAGCCACAGCCATGAGCCAGAATTCATATTTTGATCAATTATGTCTTTTTCTGCTCTGTGTTATTCTCTCTTCCTCCTCCCTCCTTTTCTACTCCCTTTGTGTGAGGGACCGAGAGACCCTCAGGCCAGACAAACTGACCCATCTTTCACACCCTTCTCATGAAAACAATGTGTTGCAAAGAGCACAGACAGCTATGCTGCAAGTTCGCGGAATGGCTTAACCGCAAAGATGTCTTATAGAGATATTAAGAGCAAAAAAAAAGGGAAGAACTAACTTCCTCTTTGATCTAGGGCACAGTAGTTCCCCATTCCCCTCTACCCTTACCCCTCCCTTCTAGAACTGCCCTATAAAAATGAAACCTTGCCTGCAATAAACGGAACCTTGACACATCTCAGACTGACTTTGTCTTTCTTTACGCACTTGGTTCCTTTTCCCTCTCCCCCCCATTGTTCCTAGGTGATGCCTCCTCGAGACCCATAAAATAACCTGGCCTGCTGGACGGGTCACCTTTGAAGGCAATCATGATGACAGTGTTGTAGTAAGCCATTAACCAAACACAATGACACTGTATTATTTATCTGGGGATAATAGTTACCCCATTGTTCTGCCCTGGTATCTTGCCTATTACTCAACAGAAAATTCAGCATCCAACTTCTCCATCGAGACACATTCTACACATCCTTCTGCAGCATCTAGCCAGGAAAGTCTGCTCGATCTTCCCCTCCATCCACCCTTCCCAACCTGCCAGACCTAGCCCAGGTCCCACTTTGAGGGTCCATTTCTAGTCTGGAATGTTGAAATAAAAGCAGCGGGGCTGCGTCCCTAGCACCCCGGCCGCCTGCTAGCTTATGCCCAAAATAATAACACACAAACTGTATTCATTTAAACACTGCTTGGCCCATTACTATCTAGCCTCTTCTAGGCTAATTCTCACATAATAATTTAACCCATTTCTAATCAGGTATGTAGCACCCCAAGGTGCGCTTACCAGGAAGATTCTAGCCTATGTCCATCCTGGGTTGGAGCTTCATCGCGAGTGCCTCTGAGAGGAGCTATGGAGTCTGTCTGAGGAGTCTTACCTCACTTCCTCTTCCTCACAGCATTCTGTTCTGTTTACTCCTCCCACCTATGGTTTAATCTATCAGGGCCAAGCAGTTTCTTTATTGCTTAACCAATGAAATCAACAGATTGATATATGACACTCCCACATCACTGGAAACCCAGGCCTATGCAGGAATCCTCTAGGATTCTGCCAGAATCCATCTGCCTATCCAACAACCCATCGGCCCCTCCCTCACCATATCCAACTTCTTCACCAAGTCAGATCTACCCCTACACTCCAGGTTCAGACCAGGACACCAGTCCAATCTCCTTTTCTAATTCAGTGGTTTTCACCCTTCCTAATGCTGCAACCTTTTAATACAGTTCTTAATGTTATGGTAACCCCCAACCATAAAATTATTGCATTACTACTTCATAACTAATTTTTTTACTGCTATGGATCATAATGTAAATATCTGTGTTTTCTGATGCCCTATGTGACTCCCATGAAAGGGTCACTGGACCTCCAAAGGGTCAAGACCACAGACCTAAGCCATTTCCTACCTCTGGGACCAACATGCCTGTACATTCTCTCTTCTACCCAAACCTATTCTGACCATACCTGATACAGAACTAACACAAGACTTCCACATGCCCAGATCTCATCACAAAAAATACAAACAACATGAAAAATCAAGCCAGTATCCTATCTCCAAAATTCACCAATCCCATAGAATTGTTTGCCAATGAAAATTACCTAGATGAACCCAGGACACAGAATTTAAAAGAACAACCACAAACTTCAACAAAGAATCCAAGGAGTTTGAAGAAGATATAAAAAAAAATGGTTCAATGAAATTAAGGAGAATAAACACATGAGTGATGTCCAAGAAAACAAAACAATCAAAAAACTCTGTCCCCGATCAGTTTATCCTCAGAGAGTTTTAAAACAAAGATAATTATGCCTCTGCCTCCTTAAAACCTCTTTGATGCTTTCTACTTTTAAAGAATGTTCATGACTCCAAGGTACCCCACAACTGATACTGCCCGAAACTTACCCAAACTCCCCACTCACGCTTGGTGTCAAGCCATAGCAAGCATCTCCCAGTTCTTTCTTCTTGGGGTGCTCCCCCCACCTTCGGATCTCTGTGTGTTCACACAAGTTCTACAACTCCAAGTCTCAGTGCTGGTTTTTTTTTTTTTCCAGGCAGCTCTACCTGACTCCTCCCAAAACCTCTGCTGATTTAGATACCAAGCACATCGCCCTGCTTCAGTTAGAGCTCATGTTCTGTGTGTTGATGGTATCCTTACAAGACTCCAGGGTCAGCAAGGGCATGGATAACCTGGACCATGGTCTCCAACACAGAGCAAAGTCCTCGCCACATGGTGGGTACAGAATGCTGCTCTGGTACTGAGTTTTCATCAGTGTCTTGGTCCATTCAGGCTGTTACCACAAACACACTGGGCAATTTATAGGTAACAAAAAAAATGCATTCCTCGCAGTTCTCAAGGCTGTGAAGAGCAAGATAAAACCCCTAGCAGAGCTGATGTCTGCCCAGGGCTGCCTCTCGTCTTCAGAGAGGTTTCAGGTTCTTGTGGCATCCTCAGTCATCTGGTAAAGCCTCTTGATATTACAGAAATAGGGTTTGTCTTGCTCCTGAGTTTTGGAGGATGCAGACATTCCAAATACACAGGCAGTGATCCAAAGCCACCTGACATAGGACCTCTCTGCAGAAATGACTGACTCTATGAACATATATATGACAAGGGTAGAAGACAGAACTAAAGAAGTATGGCTCTCCAGAACATAATTATGATGATTCACATACATTAAAATTATATGACAATATGAAATTCTTAGGGGAACAACAAAGGGGACTCACAGGAGGGGAAAGGGAGAACAGCAAGAGATCTGGGGTGTGTGAGGGAACATGGTCAATGGGTTTTATATATGTTAGAAAAATGCCTGAACCCTGTGAGGTAATGACAGTTCAGACTAAAGCAATGATAGGGAAGTGAGTGTTTTCCATAGCAACCGAGATCACAGAGGACTTTGTCTCAGGGTGAGGAGTGGGAAGAAAGAAGCTAGGGCATCGGGGTCAGGTCACTGTAGTACGTGCCGGCCCCCTCCTCTGAAGTGAGAAAAGGAGAAGGAAGAGCCAAATCCAGAAGTCCCTTAGCCACTGGGTTATCATCTGACCACACAGATAGAAGTCAGGTATGCTGACTCACATCTTCATCCCAGGACTCTGGAGGCAGGAGGACCAGGAGCTCAAGATCAGCCTGGATTACACAGCAAGACTTTGTCTCAACAACTAAAATATAAATGAATAGATACAATTCTAAAGGCTGTAACATATGAGAGAAAGATAGATAGATAGATAGATAGATAGATAGATAGATAGATAGATAGATAGATAGATAGGGCTTAAAAGAACCAGCGCCACAGGTCAAAGCTCCAACATACAGTGTGAATGCTGATGATATATTTCCATTGACTTATGGAGATGGTTTGAATGACAAATGACCTTAATGTCTGGGGCATTTAAACAGCTGGTCCCCAGCAGGTGGCACTATTTGGGAAGGTTTAGGTGGCACAGGCTTGTTGGAGGAAGTATGTCACTGGAGGCGGGCTTTGAGATTAAAAGCCTCGCACAACTTCCAGTTTGTTCTCTGCTTCCTGTTGATGGTTGAGATGTGAGCACTCAGCCTCTCACTCCTGTCTCCATGCTGGCCACTTGCTGCCATGCCTCCCTGCCCTGATACCCATATCCCTCCGGAACCATAAACCCAAATAAATCCTTCTCTATTGGAGTTGCTTTTGGATGCGGTGTTTTATCAAAGCAACATAAAAGCAACTAATACAAACCCCATGGCCCAGCACGCAGAGAAGACTTTTAAGTCTGGAAGAAAAATTAAATTATTAATAAATTTAGACTTGACAAAACTGCTTTGCCTGAAGATTAAAAGAGCCCTAACTATCATGAAGATTAAATATTAAAATAAGTTATTTTATTTCTTAAGTAGATAAAACATTATGTGCTCCCTAATTTTTCATTTTAAATTCAGCTAAGGTGAAACAGTGGTGGAACCTGGCTGGCCTGATGCTTTGAATTCATTGGAGAAATTAACTCTCTGCTCCATGGCAAGTAAATATTTTTAGAATTTAACAAGTTCATGCTCATTGAAATCACCATTTTTGTAGAGGCTATTTTTTTCAGAAGTGACTCTCTTGCATCTCTCCTTCTGTGTGCTGAATCTCAGCCTTCTGAGGCTCATGGAGAAGTGAGCCTGTTCAGCAAGAATTTGTGATTCCTTTCTATCCTAACCTAATATCCATGCTAATTACTGTGATTTAATTGTGGCTTCTTCCCTTTTCCAGAATATGTATGAATAATTCTTTGTGTAATCCCAAGGTGCGTTATTAATGAACATCAAAGAACAGTTTAGTTATAAATATTAATGGCCTGCACAAAGTAATTCCGGGTGTGAAACTATAACAAACTCAGTTTTTGTCTTTAATTCCTCGTATTGCTTGATCCTAGAGGGTTTCAATCAGGCATGATAATTATTTTATCCTTTTGGGGGTGAAAGGTTAGAAATTGTAGTGCTACAACTATCAAATGTTTTAATAATAAAGCATGATGTAATCTTTAGCGGTTGTTAAAATTTCCATTCAGTTATTGTGCTGACTGGTTTTATGTCAACAATACAAGGCAAGCCTCTAGGACATTTTTTTAATAGAGGTTGTGGATGGTGCTGTCCCTGGGTTGGTGGTCCTAGGTGCTATGAGAAAGCAGTCTAAGTGAGTCATGAGGAGCAGGCCAGTAAGCAGCACCCCTCTATGATTTCTGCATCAGTTCCTGACTCCAGGATCCTGCCCTGTTTGAGTTCCTGTCCTGACTTCCTTCAGTGATGAGCAGCAAGGTGTAAGTGTAAGCCAAATAAACCTGTTTCTCCCCCAGATTGCTTTTGGTCATGGTGGTTCATCACAGCAATAGAAACCACAGCTAAGACAGTCATAAAAACATAGTTCCCTGTCATAGAGTGCACCATGAGAGTATGGACCAGCCAACAGTTGCTATATAACATTTACAAGAGTTAACTCACATTACTGAGAGGAAGTAAGACTTGCTCAACATAATGTAATTAGAATATAGTGGCCCCCATTTCTCTTAGTCTTGTGAGGACCAGTGTGCCCGATGTCACATTTTTGTGTTTATTAAGACCAGTCATAGCTCTCCTTCCTGACTTAAGTGTTCAAGGATCGATGAACTTCCTAAGGTACTTTATTCTTGGGCTTCCAAGACCAATTATCGGGAAATCTGTTTATTGTAATTGTAGTAATTTATAACTATATTTCTGCTTTGTCCTTATTGTTTTGTGCAGCTCAGCTCGAAATATGGAAGTACACTCCAGGGAAATCATGCTGCAAATAAATGCTACTTATCGTTTCACCATTTAGAGAACTAAAATTTGATAAGGATCCCAGTAACAAGCTGGTGAGACAACTCAGCAGCACTGGCTGCTTGTCCAAAGGATCCAGGTTCAATTCCCAGCACCTCCATGGCAGCTCACAATCATCTGTAACCCTACTCCAAGGGGATCTAACACCCCTTTCTGGCTCCTGTGGGCACTGCATGCATAGGGTACACAGACATATATGCAGACAAAACACCCATATACATAAAAATTAATAATTTTTAATAAAATATGCCAGAGACCTTCAAAAGGGCCAAAAATGGATCAAAATTTAAGGAGGGTTCAAATTGTGAATTAATTACCCCCCAGGTAATTAATCAATTCTTAGTCGTAATAACAAGTATTTGAAATTATGAGAAAATTGCAGACCATTTTCTCCAGAATGTAGCAAGAAAATAAGGTATTGAAGTTCATTGTAAATGGGGGTTGTGGTACATCGTGCCAGATTGGGGACTGTTAATTCATGCCCTTGAAGAGCCTAGGACTCTATATGGAAGTTTGCTGGAATTCTCCAGAACTATCTCCAAAAGGCCCATTGCTCTTTAATCACTCTCCTTGTCTCTGGGTAAGACAGAGAGGTTGTTAAAGACAGAGACAAAATGTTTTCCTCATGCCCCTCCATTTTTATGACCAGAATATGCCTCGTGGTTGTTAATGTTAGAGAACAGGCTAAATGACCCCCCCAGGTCCCTTTCTACGTCAGTGTGAAGACATTTGAATGCTCTTGATTTCTGAAGTCCAAGTAGCAAAAGGTTACTTTGTTACTATCACAAGGGCACAATGAGGAAAGAACAGCCATTTTCCTCCACTCCTTTGTTCTATTCTGTGCACCTGGTGCTTAGAGTCTCCTATCTGGCTACTTTTCCTCAGCTATTTCTAGTCTCCTCAACCAAGAGACTCCAAGTTCTAAAAGCAAATTCTGAGGGATGCCACCTTGTATGGAAATAAGCCATGGGAAACAGTAAGATTTAACTGCCCTATGACTGCTTCTCTGTCTTAATACAAAGTTTACCAGGTGTTAAAGTCAAAAGACTGGAATTGCCTAGCAACTTCTCAAGAACACCAACTCAAAAGAAAAACCAGTCCCCTCTGCATATATAAGAAAATCTTCTAGAAGCAGAAATCCAACCAATACAAGACACCCTGAACTCAAGGTGGCTCCAATAATGAGCCTCTTCACCCTGAGCCATAGTCTACATCTGCTTCCAACCACTGCACACAGGCAGGTTTACATGATCAGCCCTGCAACCCTCGAAGAGAGAAATCAAGTCTCCTTTTGGTCTCCGCTCCCTCCAATCCCCGCTCCTTTAAACATTTCTCCATGAATATCTAGACCTGCTACACATTCTATCAACCCATTTCAATATGACGTAATAAATGTGCTCCAAGTCCAGAAGTGTTCAGAAGACACAGATGTCTTCTGAAGAGAGGGAGGTACAGTACAATAGAGGCAAGACCATCCTAAAGTCAAGACGCCATGCTTCCATAGATTCATCTGAACATTATATTCGAGTTTGTGGTAGATAAATCACACAGGTTAGGTGCTAGGCTTACAAAGTACCTACTATGACTTTGTGATAATGACGTGGGAATCCCCTCTGTATGCTGTGAATACCATTGGTTAATAAAGAAACTGTCTTGGCCTGTGATAGGGCCAAAGAATAGAGGTAGTCAAGGAAAACTAAACTGAATGCTGGGAGAAGGGAGGCAGAGTTTGGAGAAGCCATGGAGCCGCCACCAGGGACAGATATGCCGAAACTACTGCTAAGACACTGCCACATGGCAATACACAGATTAAAGGAGATGGGTTAAATTAATATGTAAGAGTTAACCAATAAGAAGCTAGAGCTAGAGACGGAGCCAGCGGCAGCGCAGGTGGGCAACGCAGGCAAGGCCGCAGGCTGCGGCCGGGACCGGAGGGGACTGGCGTGGTGGCAGAGGACGCAGTCGGCAGGGAAAAGTGCGCAACACCAAGAGCAGATCGCCCCACTACAGTTAAATCAAAGAGAAAGAAAGAGACAGCGGAGCTGCGAGGCGCAGACGCCCGCAGACAGCAGAGCAGAGCGGAGCGGAGCAGGTGCTCGCAGATGGCGGAGCGGAGCAGTGTAGGCGGGCAACGCAGGCCAGGCCATAGGCCAGGCTGGGACCGGAGGGGACTGGCACGGTGGCAGAGGACGCAGACAGTAGGGAGCAGCGTGCAACACCGAGAGCAGATCGCCCCACTACAATTAAATCAAAGAGGTAGGCCTTTGGTTGGCGAGGGCCCTGGCAAACGGGGAGCCGGGTCCTGTTCCGGAAAACCCTTCTGAGGGGTGAGAGGGTTCTTGGCCCCAGGCAGGAGCCAGGAAACAGAGCGAGGGCAATTAGTAAGAGAAGCCTCTGGCCAGCAGAGAAACCTGATCCGATTTTAAAAGACCAATTAGATAGCATT
>NW_026068026.1:1075957-1191319 GCF_014885135.2 Alexandromys fortis | reverse complement strand
GAGGGAGGGGGACTTAATTGGGGGAGAGGGAGGGAAAGGGGAGGCGGAGGTGGGGAAGAGACAGAAATCTTTAATAAATTAAAAAAAAGAGTTGGGAGTTTATCATTCTCTCAATGTGCATGAAATAAAGTTAAAAAAAAAGAAAAAAGAAGAAGCTAGAGCTAATGGGCCAAGCGGTGATTTAATTTAATATAGTTTCTTTGTGATTATTTTGGGTCTGTGCTGCTGGGCTTCTAGGAAACAAGTGGTGTCTCCCTACTACATGTTAAGGTATTTACAATTGCTTTATTATGTATGTGGTATCAATCAATCACTAATCTAAGCATATTCAGCCAGCTTTATAGCCAAAGCCTATACTCAAAATCCATCTTCACCTTATAATGTCTCCAGAGTTAATCATGTCTTTGTGGAAGCCTAAAGGATAACAGCATATAGAACATTCGCTACATGCAGCTTCTGTGTCAGCCACTTCCATAACTGGTCTGCCCACGGCTGCACAGGACTCGGGTCATCACCTCTTCTCCATTTTTCAGTTGATGAGAGTAAAGCTTAGGGTCACCAAGCTAGCACACGACAAGGCACAGACGCTCCTCTCACCTTGTTCTCTCTGTGCCGCATCCGTCCTATCCACAGAGGTGTCCACTTTGCAACCTCACTCCCCTGCTAAGTCACAGTAGCCAGCCTCTGGGTCCATTTAGAGGCAAGCCAGGCTCTTCCCAGGCCTCTGGGAATCACCTGAGAATAGCAGAAAGCTAACTTGGGGAAAGCCAATACAGAGTGCACATCTCAAATGTCTACTGCACAGTTAATCCACACAAAACTGAGCACACTCGATTCTGAGCAGCACATAAAGGATGCTAATGAAACTAGTGTCTATTTTGGGGGCCATGAAAATACTTACCTGGCTGTCTAATACAAAACATCTCCATGATGAAATAGTCTAGGGCCCCCCCCCCCAGGTCTTGCTGAACCTCTAACATTTATCAGCCTTTATTGACACTCACAGCCTCGTATCTGGGACTTGGTCTTCTCTACCCAGGATTATGAATCTCTGTAAGTGCACTTGTATGTACACCCTATTTATGAAGGTATTACTAAGGAAGGCTTCCATTTCATGCATGTATACTGTAACAGAGACGAGACACTGACTCATATTTGTGTGTGTGTGGATTTGGAGTATGGCTGTATGTCTGCAGGAGGGAGTCTTCTATTCAGTGGTCTATGTTCTGTTTCACCTTCTGGTAAGAAAAAGTATATATATACATATATATATTCTTAATATATATTATTTATAGGATATAATATATATTTATAGGATTAATATATTATAGGATATAAATATCCTATTTATAGAGTTAGACAAAAAAAATTTCAAATAGAATAGCCTCAGCTATCAATTTGATCAAATTCAGAGCACCCTAGGACTGGTGAAAGGGGCCTGTGAACTGGAGGCATTTCCAGACAGGATCAGTGTGTGTCTGAGGGCATTTCCAGACAGGAAATGTCAGGGTGTTGTGGGCTCACTATGAAGGAAAGACCAGTGGTTTTATCTGGGTTCATGCTGAGAGGGAGGATGGAGATGAGAAGAATACGCAGTGTAAAGCTGGGGTCTGATGGGACGCCAGGGCTGATGACTCAAGCCAGCAAGTTTATCAGTGTCCCAGCTCCTGATTACCCCTCTCAATTGGGGAAACAGAAAAGAAGCAGTGAGGAACATCGGACAGAGGGATGACCTCAGCGAGGCGCTATTTCCTCTGGTTTCACAAGGTACAATCCGGTTCAAAGCATTTCACATGGCAGGTCTGGAACATGTGAACACAGCTTTACAGGAAAACTACCAAGCTCCAGGTCCCGGCCTTTACCCCCAACCCCATCTGGTGCCAGTCCATTGTTGGTCTTGTCAAACAAGTCTCTGACAGGGAACAGCTAATCGCTCCTTGTTCCATCTACAAGTCCTTTGGCCTTAACCTACCTCCAGCTGACCGGCCCCTCAATGTGTATGGCAAATCCCATCAGTGGCCCAGATGAGAAAGAAAGCAGGGGAAAGGTCGCATCAGACGCATCTTTCTGAGACACCATTTACCTGCCTACTGCCAGACTCCACCCACACCAGAGTCCAGCCTTTCCAGCCCTCCAAGACAAGCTCAGTGCTGGCAACTCTCCAGGAAGCTTCATTACTGTTGATATTAAGTTCATGCTGCCAGCTCACGCAGCTTCTCGAACGAGCATCTTCTAGGTCCTTAATGTCTCCAGCAGGCATGTGGCCACTGACGCTTTTCCAACAGTTCTGCTCCTCAAGAGAACCTACCTAACATTGCAGCTAAGACAGATTTCCAAAGGGGCAAAACAGTTCAGACAATGGTGCCTCCTGTGGTTTAAAATTCAACATTGTTCTGCTGGTAACAGACCAGACGTTCATGTCCGGTGCCAATGCAAGATCAACAGTAGGTTGTGTACCGTGACGTGATGGCAATGACTTTCATTATCCGTCTAAATCCTCTTTCCCCTCATAGACTACAAACTAAAAGGCATCGTAAAAAAGGCAAAGAGAATCAAGAGCATCTCACACCACACAATGGACAATTACTTCTATGAGTTGATGGGCATGAAATTCCTCACCTCGCAACAGTTCTTTGGTAGTCACGATAGCAGGGGAATGGAAAATATGACCACAGTGATTTAGTCAAGGGTCCCTCCTGGAACTCGCCCACTGAACCACTAACAGTGCGCTGTATCTGGCGCAAACATAATGGCACAGATGCCCGGAGCACCCTCGGTCCTGTTTCTACTCGGAACCTAATTGTTTTGGTATTCTATTCCTGCATAACCTCCCAACTAATAGTTCTCTTTTGACCCAGAACAATCTCTGTGGCTCACATCCAAATAATCTCAGCCCGGTTCTCGTGGCGTCCACCATCTCCGTCCTTAAGCAGCGTTGCTCACGTGGCATCGCATGGGCCTAGGGTGGTTCCTGCAGCAGCAGCGGAAAGGAAATAGAAACTGAACGTAATGTGTTTGTCCGCTTTACCATCCAGGCTAAATATCATGTGTCGCTTACCAGCTGGTCCTGATGCACTGCGCCATGTTCTCTCTCTCTCTCTCTCTCTCTCTCTCTCTCTCTCTCTCTCTCCCTCCCNCTCCCTCCCTCCCTCTCTCCGTGTGTGTGTGTGTGTGTGTGTGTGTGTGTGTGTGTGTGTGTGTGTATGAAGTTTGCCCACCACTTACGGTTCCTCCGGGAAGCAGCAACACTACCCTCGTTCCGCATTCGTGTTAGAGCCATCCACACTTCAATTCTGCACGTGCTGTTAATCCATCCCCTTCCTCTTGAAAGAATGAGAGTAGCGTGGGGAAAAGAAGGGAAAGCTGTAGTGTACTTCTTTGCAAGTAACAGGGCGATTAGCAAAAAGCCTTACGTGGACCATCAAGAGATAAGGAAGGGAAATAAAAAGACTATATCACCATCTGCTTATTTAATTCACTCCAGTCTAAAGCTATTCAACACTCCTAGGAAGGCCGGTTTGTTTGTTTGTTCCTTCACTGTAGAGCTCAACACAAGTCTTGAGAAACATCTTTCTGGTGGTCTTAGCATGATCCATTTGTATCTACTTCACCCTAAGTAAACATCCAGAGACCCCGAAGTCCCTAAGACTTGAGAGAATGAGAATTTAGCCCACACTGCACACCTTACTTATACATGCCAGAACGTTTCTCCTCATTCAGTACTCTTTCATCGCCGAAGGAAAACGCCAAAGGCAGACGCTGATTTCTATTAACGTGGTGTGGTCTTGTGTTCACCTCCTCCCTCATACCTGAAACACCTGCTGCTGCTTTACAAGGTCACTGCTACCATTGCAAACTCTTTGCCTTTGTAAATTCAAGAAGCCACACCTAGGATCCCATAAAATTAGCCCATTTTTCCTATTTTGATATTTTTCTGCCTTGCTTGTGTGAGTCTGGCAGCAACATAGCCTAAGGGTATTGCAGAGTAATGAGACCGTGGCACTGGGGACCAGCAAGAGATACCAATGTGCTGCTCGGCTCCTTTCACCTCTAACACACTAGGCCAGAGCTGTAGAACGTGAGCTGTGGCTGTCTTTATCTTTATGCCGCCAGAGAGCCCCATAAACATAAAGAATGGTGGCATCTGGAAAGAGCATCTCCAGAGCCGTCATCTCAAGTGGCGAACGGATGGGAGTCGGAGGAGAGAATGAGCCGTGGCAGCAGACAGAAGAAGGGAATTTGAAGAGAATTCTCATTTTACTTCTAAAATAAATGGTTTTAATATCAAAGGGGCTTGTGTTCATTACAAAGGAAATTAAAATTATATGCCTCCACATACCAAAAAAAGGAGGAAGGAATGGGGACGATTGAGGATGAAAGGGGACTAGGAGGAAAATCTGTTGAGACATATCACACAGGTTCCCACCAGCACAGTATGAAGCAGCCTGTGTTCTCGCTACGTAAACGGCCACAGGGATTGTGGGTATCCACACGTGTCTTGTTTTTAACATCCCCAGCCTAAGAAACTTTCTACTTCGGAGAACTGGAGTGGAGTCTAAGGAAAGTCCAACCTCTTGGTTCCTTTCTCCAAGATAACACCTGAGTAGCTGAAGTCCACAAGAACAACAAAAAGACTCTTACCAAAGAAATATTTAATAGACACCTGAACTGTTGGCCAAGATCCAGCCCCTCTCTTCCTTATCTAATGAAAACAAGAAACAATCGGTTGTGGAATTACTGTGCACATACTGGTAAGGGACAGCCCTTGGGGAATTGTCTTTTAGTCCTTCTAGTTATTTTAATGAGCGCTGTCTGCTCTACCCCGCTTCCCATCTATATTCAGACTGTGGTTGCCTAACCATTTTGTCTCTTTTCCAGAGTACATAACATTTATTTTACAAGTTACCAGCTAAGTATTGTCACAAGGATAACGCAATACTCGGCATCAATAATGGACCACGCGCTGAGAAACAATATGCTCATATTTTATAGCTTAGCTTCTTTTGACTACTTAGGAACCAAAAGCTGTCCTTAAAAAGTCATTTTAATGAGTCTGCATTTTATATTCCCTTCTCCTCTCAGTTGTTGCTTGATTTAAAATTCTGAGCATTCGATTTAAAATTTTATTAGAATAAAAAGCATTTCCGGATACAGTTTTGCTTAGTCATGTACAAAACAACCTCCAAAGATTAGAAAATGCATAAAAACACGGTCACATGACTCTGGGGTTCAACAGAACTGGGGTCAAATTTAAACTCAATCGTTTTCCACAGCTAGGGATGAAGCACTGAGCCTGCTCAAGCTTTATTCTCCTGTGATGTAAAACTAGGCCAGGTGATGCTTTTACCACAGGGTCCTGCAAGGGTAAAAGTGAAGCAGCGTGGTTACTGCTGCACCTGGCACCTAGCAGTGATTAAACCCGGTCCCAGTGATGGCTGCTAGGGCACAACGAAGGAAAGGCAGAGTCTGTTGTTTCTCTGGCCCTGCTGCTGACTGAGAACGTCTCCTCAGTTTATCCATACACACAGGGAAAAGCATGGGCTGCATGGTATCTAGCGACCCTCCCTGCTTGGCCTTTTACAGATCACTAGTAAAGATTACTTCTACGCTGCTGTATTTCCCTGTGCCGTCTCCTTTGCTTGTACCAGTCATAGGACTAGTTCCCCCATCCTTTTGGGGAGGGTCCCAGTTCCATGTCACCTCAGAAGATCCCTTTGTGTTAAAAAAAAAAAAAAAAAAAAAAAAACAACCATCGCTTCCTCCTTCCTAATGACCTCTTCACCGCCATCCCTGCTTTGTCATGGTTCCCTGGTTATTTCCCTCATGATGCTTGCAATCGGCCGTCTCTAACATTGGATAGCTTCATGAGAACAGATACAGTTCAAGTTCATTTACCATTTTACTGCTAAACTTAATTACACACAGTAGTCACGTGGGTCTTGTTGGCTGAATAAACATCACATCTGTTTATAATCCTAAGGGAGATGCATGCACATAGCCCCAAAATTTCTACCACAAATGTTCTTAAGCATCTTTCTTCAGAATAGCCAAAGTATCAGAAACAGTCTAAATGTTCCTTAACAGAACAGAAAAATGATGAACTACCTGAATGTCCAAACATTAGAGCAATATTTAAATATGTCAAGCAAGCAGAGCATCGGAGTGCTTTAGCTGGCAGACATGGCGCACTTCATTGATTTCCTACGCCCTATACATATGCTTTCACGGTATAATGTGCGTGCAGATCACAGATTCACAAAATCCTGGTTCAGTCCCATCCCACATCAGCAAACCATGCCTGAATTACACAGCTACTGCAGAATAAAGCCAAGCGGTGACTCACAGTCCAGCACCCCTCTCTGATGTGTACCCACTACATAGTGTATGAGCCAATACAACTCCACAGAAAGTTCTAAAATAAAACTTGATAGTGCTGTGCAATGTCAACCTCTTCTTAGCACACATCCCTTCTGTGCTGGTACCACCTCACAGACCTCCTTTAAGGATAACGTCATCATACAAGAGTCAGGGGCGTGGTTGCTACTCAGTGACTACTGGAATCGTGACGGTAAGCACATGGGCCATATCCTTAATGGTAAAGATCTGCCTGGTATAGAGGTGGTAATGGACGCAGAGGCTGAGTCACGACAGGTTCTTTAAGGGCCTCTTCAAAAGGCCAAAAAATTTCCTAATATTTTACTTGATGGTTAAATTATTTAAATATCAGTTTTTATTGTCTCTTTGCAAGAAAATTCCCCATATCCTAAAAACAAAATGAGCCAGGAAGTAAAAGATTTTTAGATCCTAATGGAAGAAGTTACATTATTTTTTTTTCACAAAAGATTATGTGTGAGCTTTAAAACTGGTACTAGGTTGCCTGCAGATATGCGGTGTTTTGAAAAGTTGTCCAGTGTTCTTGTCCATTGATTTTCTGTAACAGCTAGTGAGCCCAGAGTTGAGGAGGTGACTAAAAGGTGAAGCGTGTGCCGTGCAAGCAGGAGGACCTGAGTCTGGGTTCTCAGCCTCCACAGAACAGCCAGGTATGTCGGGCGTGTGTCTGTAATTCCGGCACGGGGGAGATGAGGGAGCAGAAGCAACAGGAGACTCCCTGGTGCTCAACGGACAGCCTCAGCCTCAGTGAGCTCCAAATCCCATCTCCCAAAACAAGGTGGACCGAGGTTGAGGAAGCTTACCCAGTATTGATCTCTGGCTTGCACACACACACACACACACACACACACACACACACACGCGCGCGTGCACTACATGCACAGACACACAAAACAATCCACAAAAAAGTGAATGGTCTGATTTTAGACATAAAATATTAAAAATTTCAGTTCATAATTTTATCAAGCCATGTGAACTTAACTGTTTCCAGACAAAAGGTTTTTGGTCATGATATATATTAAATTAGTGATAAAAAATAGTGATAAATAAAAAACACTTTGAAGAAGCCATACAAAGAAAATCGATATAGATGCACAGAATCATATCAAACCCAAAGTGGAAGATGCCAGCAATGACCCTTCTCAAACAGAACATGCTTATCAACTCTTCATAGAGCCAAGGGTTCCAACTCTGGGCTTATGTTTTGTTTCTAGTAAACAAACTCTATGCTAAACCTCATAGAACATGAACCATTCTTTGATGTTACATCAGAAATGCTGTCATTTACTGTGTGGTCCTCTTGGAAGGGAGAAGGGGGTAGCCCAATATCCATGTATACTCGGAAGGCCTGCCAGACCTGGGTGGTCCTGGGAGGGACTTCATCAGCGCATTAGCAACCCAGGGCTTTGCTCGTCAGAGGGCAGTTTGATGCCGGGGAAGGCTTTTTATTTCCCTCTGTTGTTTCTGAAAAGCAATAGGAAATGTACTATTTAGATGCTAAGGCAAGTAAAATAGAGGCGTTTGTAGCAGATGGGGTTTTTATGAGCTGTTTGTCACCATATACCAGTCTTGTTAAGATGCGATCACTCTCTGCTTCATTACACTGTGATAGCTCTGTTTAGGGTTTCACTCAGCTGTGAAATGACTTTAAAACTTCTATAAGCAATAGAGATAGGGTTTTTATATATAATAAAAGATTGTTGACAAAGAATGTACTAAAACATTTTTAAAAAATGGTCAAGCGCACGATTTTTGTGTCGGGGAAATGGAGATATGCTCAATGTCTACTTATGCCTAATCTGCTCATTGACGCCAATGGAGAAACCCACATAATATCTTATTTTCTTCGCCTAAGTAAGGTAAGAGTTCTTTTTATGTTTCCATGCAGTTTTTGTGACTTAAACCATGGAAACGGAAGGGCATGAATTCTTGAGTGAGGAGCAATTTCAGTTTAAAATAGGAGAAAGGAGACACAGATTTGGTAAATGGAAGACATACACCAAGTTTTTGATCCCCTTGCTCACCTCCAAGAGCATCTACATCTATTCTTCTTTTCCTGTCTGGATGTATTTTTAAAGAAGCAGCCTTGGAGACAGACGTAGCCACGCTTATTACTTTACAGATTATGTAGTTCAGCAGTAATGGTTATGTAGCACAAAGCCTTGTTTTAAGCAGCATATGTACACATGGGTGTGCACACATGAGTGTATACATGTGTGTGCACATGCATATACATACAGGAAAAACTCCAGGCAAGGTGGTAAACACCTTTGGATTAAGATAGGAAAATCATGAGTTCCAGACCAAACCTAGATTACACAGCAAGACTCTGTCATATAAATTCAAAAGGTGCACTTAGTCAGTCTCCTTTCCTGGCCTCAGTACCCCCATCTCTTTAAGCCCTACCCCAATTAATCCATTATTATCTTTATTGGTCCAAAAGGTCAAATGAAAACAAACATGCTTACATTAAGGAACTTGCAGTTTTCCTTCCTCTTCTGTGTGACCCCAGGGAGACAAGGAAGACCTGAGGAACCCTCATGAACATTGTCTGCAAAAACTGAAGGGTTGGATATCCTGAAACACCCACAGAGGTTGTGTTGCCCGCGTTGTGCTCCATTGACAAAGGGTAGCATGTGACACAGTCACTCTTCTGCTTGGAGAGTGAGGGTCATTTGGGGAGAGAGCCTAACAAAGATTGACAGCTAAACCCCCACTTTGAGTGTGTCCCACAGAGTGGACATTCCCTACACATTCCCCGTTTCTAAAGCTTTCTCCCTAGCATTCAAGGCTTAAACCAATATAATAGGTTTGGAAACACAGTCAGTATAGACAGAGGAAAAACATTCCCATATTTCTCTGGCACCAAGTGAAGCTAAACTAAGCTAAAGAGGTATTCTAGAGAGGATCCCATTCAGAGGAAACAGAGAGTGGGGTCTTTCTGTCTTAGAAAGCACTAGCAAGTTTGACAAAGGAAGGCTGAATTCCCTACTGCTAGGCACTGCAGCGGAAGTGCTGGTGCCCCACAAGGAGCCAAAGAGACTGTCTGTACCCATTCCACCCTGTATACACGCTGATCCATGACTGGGCAGCACCCCTCAATCTCAATTAAACAAGCAGACTCAGGACTAAAATAATCCATAGAGACAGAGTGAGGAGCCCAACCAAGCACTTTAAGAGCTGGACACACAGCCCCAACCTGCCTTCCCACTTTCCCTATCACCACTTTGAGACACTCTCTAATCATCACTATACTTGGAAAGTCTACATTCTGCTGTAAATTGCTACTTTCAGTTGTGTTAATATCTTTCAATCCGGACTTTGAGAAAAATGAATGTACCAGGAAAAAAAAAAAAGTTCAAAATCATCACTCTTCCCTGGGAGTCAGAGTAAACAGTGAAATGCCAAAGCCAGGTTGGAAGCATAAAGTCAACCCAAGGAAAGCAAGGGGGAAAGGATTAAAAGATAAAAGCATAAGCTGACTAATTAGAAAACCTACAGACATCTAGATTTCTATACAAACCTAAAGCTTCTCACTGAGAGGAAGTGAAAAGCAGAGGGATCCTCCACAAACACGCAGGAGGCGCAGTCCCTTACTGCAGGATCAGCTCGGAGCCCCGCCCAGCACATAAAGATCAAAGCCGCACAGGCATCTGAGGAAAGAGGTTGCCCAGAAGAGAAGCATGGTCCAGGGAGTGGAAGAGCTTTGCTATAAGTGTTAATTATTATTCTAATTAGTATCCTCAGAGAGATTAGCATTCTCGGCAGATTATCAACAGAATAAGATGTAAAAAAGCACGGTTGCCAAAATTTAACATATAGAACACAGTCTCACTCTGTTAGTAGTGAGGATTCATACTAAAGATTAAATTATGTGGCTGCTATAGAAGCCCACATTTTTCTTCTGTTCTCATCTACTCCACCTTCTTTCCAGGCATCTTCAGTAGAGAGCATCAAAGGGAAGAAATTGCTTGATGTTACTCTTCCTGGGATGCTTAGAGAAGGGTTCAAAATCCAGTGTAAATACTAGTGCCTTTGTGTGTATCAGAGAGAGAGAGAGAAAGAATTCTATCCTAGCTTTGGGTGTATTATGAGAACAGAAGTCCTACCTAGGGCTGGGGAGGGGGCCTAGCAGGTAAAGGCGATTTCTGCCCAAAAGCTGGTAACCTCACTTCAATCCTCAGAACCAATGTAAAACCTCGAGGGAATAATTGACTCCATAAAATGCTGCTCTGACCTCCACATGCATGTCACATGTCACATGCCACACCCGCACATAATACACACACAATAGTAATAATGATAATAATGATTTTAAAGGAAATCTTAAGATTTCCTTTGAGAAATTTCCTTGAAAAACTGCAAGTTCTGAAACTGTCAATCAAATGGGGAAGGCAAAGCCGTCTGCAGATACGTTTTTTTTTTTTTCTAATCATTATCACACAGAAGCAAGTTCACGCTGGGCTTATATAAAGCACTAGAGATCCTCCGTACTGCATGTGACACAGTCTCGAAAGGATAGGTGGCAGCAATTATGCAAATCTAGTACATTTGAAATGTGCTGGAGGGTGCCCCACAGTAAGGGCAAACATGGTGGCCTACTGTCCCCCATCTCGCCTAGAGACTACCAAGTCTTTGTTGAAGATGACACAGACCTTGCTCCCTCTGTGCCTTATCTGCTCAAAACCAAATCCTGTAGCAAGGAACCTAACTTCACTCTGCTGCTCAGAATCTTGTCTTCCTTTGTAAAAAGCAAAAAACAGAAACAAAAATGCCTCTTACCTACTCTTAAGTTTCTATTTTCAAATATTTTAAAAAAGAAAAGAAAAACCCCTTACCAAAGCCAAATCTCTTTCCATTGGGCAAGAAGGAAGGGGCTATGGCTAGCTCTAGACTCAACTAGGCAAAACCACACATTTTTACATTGCCAGTCACTCTGAAGACTTGATTATGGCACAGGCTAAATATACTGCATGTATTAGTATAATAATAGCCTTAAAAATGAGAAAAGCAAACAAAGGATTGCACACCACAGGGTTAAGGACAGTTCTCTGGTGGGCTAGAAATGCTATCTGGTATACCAAGTGCCTCAGGACCACCACAGCAGGTATCCATGGTGTCTGTTGAGTTCTACTGTGGGAGCAAATGTCACTAGAATTCTTTGTGTTATATGTAGTGTAATTTTTAATGATATATATTACAGTTAGTTTTTACATGAAGCAAAAACTTTTTAACTCTGAATTAGATTGGCGTAGAAGCTCTATCTGGTACCATAAGGCAAATGATCCCTTTGTGAGCTGACCTTGATTTGGAATGTTGCCCTCAAAGAATTCATTATGGGAAAGAAAAGACCTGAAGGAATTCCTTCCAGAATATTAAATAGCTCTCACCAAGCCCAATTAGGTCATAACTAAATCAAGAGCAAAGTACCTCCATCTATATAATGCACCAAGATGTCAGGCCTCAAACGTGAGGTGTGCCTCACCCTGGGAGACTGAGCTCTGTGGGAACACGCAGAGACTCAGGAGGTAGACTCCTCTCTCCCCATACATCTCTGATGGGCACTTCAGACGAAGAACAACGCGACTGGGGGTATTTTAAGACGCACTTCATAGAGATCTGATTCCGAAGTAGGGCAGCATGCAGGGGACTACAAAGAGGGAATGAGTTGAGAGGTCTTAAGAGGACCAAATGAGAATGCAAATTCTTGGCTCACTGGGTATGGGAGGCAGGGATGATAATTTTTAAAAGTGTAGGTGGAATCATGAACTACCAGATACACAGCAAAAGAAAGGAACCTTCTGACTTAAGGGGGGGGGATTAATTTCATGTCAGACATGTTGAATTTGAAGGAATTGTTTAGGACATACAGTAAGCAATAGAAAATGCAATTCATGCTGGGCCGTGGTGGCACACGCCTTTAATCCCAGCACTTGGGAGGCAGAGGCTAGAAGATCTCTGTGAGTTCGATACCACCCTGGTCTACAAGAGCTAGTTTCAGGACAGGCACCAAAACTACACAGCAAAACATTGTCTCAAAAAAAAAAAAAAGAAAAGAAAAGAAAGAAGAAAATGCAATTCATGTTAGGTCTGAAACTTTAAAGAGAGATAAGTTCTGAAGAATGAGGTGTTGGGAGTCAGACACAGAACGTGCTGAACAGTTGGCTGTTGCTTGTTGTTGTGTTTTTTTGTTGACACAAACTATAGTCACCTAGGAAGAAGACTATTAGCTGAGGAACTGCCTCCGTCAGACTGGCCTTTAAGCTTACGCGCATTTTCTTGATTAACAACTGGTGTAGGAGGGCCCTGTCCACTATGGGCGGTACCACCCCTTAGCAGATGGTCTGAGGTTGTAGAAGAACGTAGACCAACCAGGCCAGAAAGCAGCATTCCTCTCTCCCCTCTGCTTCAGTTCCAGCCTTGAGTTCCTGAATTGAGGTCCCTTCACGACAACTAAGCTGTCAGCTGAAATAAACCCTTTCAGCCCTGAGTTTCTTCTGGTCATTGTGTTATCATAGCAATAGAAGGCAAAGGAGAAACAGAGACGATCCCTGGGGGGAAAGTCGGGAACAAGTACTTAGATCAGAGATCTGCAGATGTCTAAAAGATGAACAAAAGGAACAGTAACACATTTATTCATTCAACAAGTAACATGAGGTAGACTTCGCCTCCTGTAAAATTGGAAAAGGATGAAAAAGAAAGGTACTTACCATCATCTGGACAACAAGAGTATAGCAAGTATAGCTGTGTTAGAGGTCTCTGGAAACAGTTGACTGGAAACCACCTTGCAGGGCAAGTAAAGTGAGATGATTCATTACCTTCATCCCTCGCCACTGGTACTCTGCCAATTCCCTTCACTCCTACCCCTCTACTCTAATTTCACCTTCCGGGGTAGTGTGACTGATGCTGTGTGCCAAATTAATAGGCATCCATAGCCTGGTATTTGCTCAAACACATATAGATGTCACTTTAATCTTATCTTTAGATGCAATCAGCATTAAAATTAGCACACTGAACCGACTGTCCTCCATGTCAGTGGGACTGAAAGTCCCAAGAAAAATACAGGCCAAAGGAGAGGGAATCCTGCCAGCAGTCTGGTTTCACACTCACATGGCACCAACAACATACCTACAGCATCAGGCTGCCAATCTACCCTGAAACTATTGTGCATACTGCAGAACCAGTTTTTCCAGGGAATCCTAACAAAGCTAGCAAGCCTCACACCAAAACCTCAGGTAGAAGACAACAGTTAAATGATACTACCACGTGACCTTGTGCCGATTGTCACACCTGCTCTGATTTCAATGCAGTCACAACCCTGTCACTTCCTGGGAGCAATGGTCTATGACATAAACATGAGATATGGTGTACACTAACACCTGTGGATCCTACACAGATCTGCCAGCCACGCTGTCAGGTGTGACATGGCTTCTCAACCAACTGTAAGAAAGGTACGCTATCATCAGCTAAGGTCAGCATAAATCTGGCATGAAAATTTCAGAGCTAAAAGAACTTCCAGGGGTATTAGAAGTGAGCAGGCTTCAGAGAGTCACATTACTCTGAGGACATGTGTAACCTCCTGGAGTAGAGTCTCCTTCTTATGAGCCAAAGCATAAATTGTCATCTTTGCCAACTGCTCAAAATTACCAGGTCAGAACAATTACTTTAAGTAAACATTCATACCGTTTCCATTGCTTTCAGCTTGGAGAGCTATCCTAACTCGAATATACCCATGACAGCGTCTCGGAGCACTGTCTTCATCATGATTGCACTGTATTTTTGCCACGGAAGCTCATTGCTGCTGGTCTTTTGTCCTTGCCATCAAATTACTTGCTACATCTATCTAATCATGTTGCCCTCTGTATAATATTTCAATTTAGAAAGATGGACAGCATATAACCTCTGTGCTGAGGGTACTTTTATAGTGAAAGTCCGCAGGGGCATAATCAATCACCTCATTACCTTATTACTGTGATCGGTGTTTCTTAATTCAGTGGTTTCCGAGAAACAAGTCCTGAGAAAAACAAGTGAGGTCATCCACAGGGGATGCACATCTAGGAGCTACTACAGGCTTTGCGTTTCGGTTTTAACACTGACCCATTTGTCCTTAGGATACGACTGTTGAAGCAAAATTATTCCACTTGCATTCTTGTTGATGGGAACAATAATTCTAGCCAGAAGCCCTCTGCAGTACAGAAGACTACACCTTCCACCAATCATTCACAAAGCCTGGAAATGTCTTATAGTCAAAATAAAACATCCCTTGTAAGGTAATGGAGTGTGTGACCTTTTATGATCAACCATAATTTTGGGGTGCATGATAAAATTGATACATCATTTAGCATCTTCAGAGGTAAAACACAGATTAATCCAAGTACATTTTGCACTGTGTATTTCATATCGTGTTGTCTTGTAAAAACATGCCTGTTTGTATTCTTGACTGTAATTTAAAGTGTTACAAACTTCTGCTACATCCAGGGAAGAATATTTTATGAATCCCTTTAGTCCTTCTAGCATAATGCTACCCAGAACTACTCTTTACTACAAACCAAATCAAATAGGTGTACAAAAACAGTCCCATTCATTTCTATACCTTATTCCTCTGTATACTGTGCTTCTAAAAAGCAAATACTATGAATGGGGCTAAGTAAAATAAGAGACCTTTCAGGGGTTCTCCTATTCAATCAGGCTATCCGATAAACCCAACAAACCTTTCCACTTGCCACATGGCCAAGAGGTGAGATCTTGAGCCCCAACTCCAAGCCCATCTACTGGTCGGACCCCATGGAGACACTTCCTTCAGCACCATAGACAGAACTCCTCCCTCTCTTCTGGGAGATTGATCAGTCTTACCTTGGGTTGAGACGACTTTCTTGCCCTTTGGCATAGGTTTGTATGACAGCCAACACACTCACTTTTAGTCTGAGTTCCACTGTGGTCCTACCCATCTTTCCAATGAGGAAAGGCATATTCATAACAACAGTGCTCTTGCTTGAACCTTCAATGGTTCCCCAATGGCTTGTGTCCAAAATGCTTGCTCCCCAATTAGTGGCAGCACTCTGGGAAGCTGAGAAACTGGACAGAATCTAACCAAAAGCATCACTAGAAACAGGTCTTGGGAGGTTATAGCTTGGCTCTGGCCCTGGCAATTTTCTCTTCCTATTGACCTACTCCACAATCTGAGAATCCTCCTCCATGTGTTCCTACCACCATGAGCTCCTCCACGATGGACTGCAACCCTCTGAAGTAGTGGAGAGAAAAAGAAAAACTTACCCCCATAATTTGTGTCTGCCTGGTATTTGATCACAGTGGCATAAGGGTTAACTAATAAGATCATCTTCTGTAAAAGAGAAATGAGCAGAAATAAAGAAACTGGACATGTTAGTTCAGCCTCCTATCAGAGAAGATCAAGCTACCTACTTCTTCACATGACCACCCCCCGCAACACACACCCTAACCAATCCTAGGCCTTCTCAGTCTCTGACACCCTATCAATAACCCACCTTATCACAATTTACCACTATAACTGATCTGTAGACAAGAAAAGACAAATTGTGGAAAGAAAAGAAAAATCAATAAGGGGCATGAAGGGAAAGAGAAAGAGGCAGACAGACGGGGGAAGTAGGAAGGAAGAGATGTTCAGAGAAATGTTTTTTCCTGTTTATAATTCTTCCATTTCTTCAGTCAGGCACTCTCTTCAGTTTACCTGACTCCAAGGACCTGATTATATTCTCCATATCCTCAACACCTCTCAGGTCAAGTAAAGAGCTAAGAGAATACTGACTGCCCCCCACAGATGAGAGTGTGTGGTAGATCTTTTCCTGGACCTACCCTAGCATCTGAACTGTTTGTAGCTCTCAAGAATCAGTTCTTTCAAATGTAGTCAAGCTATTTTTCTCTGACCAAAAGAAAAGAAAAGACAAAATTAAACAGGGAGGAAAAACTTTGAAATAAAAAGTAAAATACTAAAATCCTCAAGTACACTAATTTACCCAGAGCCCATGTGTTTATTAAATGTATACTTTAGATAAAGTCTTTTTCAGGCCTTAAGCATTTCAAGAGTCATAGCCAAGTATGGTGGAGCATACCTTTAATGCCAGCACTTAGGAAAAAGAGGCAGGTGGATCTCTGAGAGAGGACAGTCTGTCGTGTATAAGGCATAGAGTGGGAGTAGCTCACATCTGTGCAGCTGAGAGTGTGTGGAGTGGGCGTGGTTCACACCTGTGCAGCTGAGAGTGTGTGGAGTGGGCGTGGCTCACACCTGTGCAGCTGAGAGTGTGTAAAGTGGGCATGGCTCACACCTGTGCAGCTGAGAGTGTGTGGAGTGGGCGTGGCTCACACCTGTGCAGCTGAGAGTGTGTGAAGTGGGCGTGGCTCACACCTGTGCAGCTGAGAGTGTGTGGAGTGGGCGTGGCTCACATCTCTGCAGCTGAGAGTGTGTAAAGTGGGCGTGGCTCACATCTGTGCAGCTGAGAGTGTGTAAAGTGGGCGTGGCTCACATCTGTGCAGCTGAGAGTGTGGAGGTTGCCTATACCCATCAACATTCAGGAAGCAAAGAGGTCTAATGGCCGCAGGACCAAACTATAAACCTCAAGCCTCATCCCTCCATACTCCAGTGACCCACTCTCTCCACCTGGCCCCTTCCTCCTAAAGACCTCACAGCCTTCCCCAAACAACACTATCTGCTGGAACTAGATGTTCAAGCACATGTTTCTATGGGGAGACATTCCACGTTCAAACCACAATGGACTTTTCAAAAAAAAAAAACTTATGGTGGCACCTAAACTAGTGTTTTGAGTTAATAATTGGGAAATAAAGATAAGCTTCACCAACTTCACACACACGAGAGAGAGAGAGAGAGAGAGAGAGAGAGAGAGAGAGAGAGAGAGAGATCATACTTACTGCCCCTACAAGCAGAGACTGCCACTAGTCCACAGACATTGAGTCTTCTGTATACATTTGTTATGCACTAGACAAACGCTACCTCACCACATAGAAAGCTATGAAAAAATGCCAGGCAACAGAAAGTGCAAAAATATCTATGTTTAAAAATTGCTCTGGTTAGTTCTTATGTCAGAGCTTAACACAGGCTAGAATCATTTGAGAAGGAACCTCAGTTGAGAGTGTGCCCCACCGTATTGACCTGTGGACAAATCTATGGTGTGTTTTCTTAATTAGTGACTGATGTGGGAAGATCAGGCTCAGCACGGATGGTGCCACCACTGGGCTGGTGGTCCTGGTTTCTCTAAGAAAGCAGACAGAGCAAACCAGTAGGCAGTTCCTCTATGGTGCCTGCTTCAGCTCCTGCCTTCAGGTCCCTGTCCTGACTTCCCTCAGAGATGGACTGTTACTTGGAAATGAAAGACTGAAAAAGCCCTCCTCTCTCTGACCTGCTTTTGGTCATGATCTTTATCACAGCAAAAGAGGCATAACTGAGACAAAAACCCTGACTGGTGATGAAGAGAGAGTGGTTTGACCGTGAGACAAGGGCAGACCTTCCGAGAAGCAAGGCCGAGGATATAAGTCTCTGCTTCTAAGGATGGAAAAGAAAAATGAAATCATGCTGGCATGTGTCTACATCGTATTAACCTTGTGAAATAGTACTCAGTGCAGAGCTGACTTGGTTGATTTTCCCAGTGGAGCCTTGTCAACTCATAAAATTTTGTGAATGTATAAATATATTAAAGGAGAAATTATACTTAAGAGTTTCTGAGAAGCTGGAGCTTCTGGGATCCAGTGTGTGTGTGTGTGTGTGTGTGTGTGTGTGTGTGTGTGTGTGGAGAGAGAGAGAGAGAGAGAGAGAGAGAGAGAGAGAGAGAGAGAGAGAGAGAGAAAGTTTCTGAGGAACACTTCAGTCTATAACATTTAAATCCCATCTTCAATAAAACCATGTGATATCAAAGTCTAACTCTGTTGTTCATGTCATGATGGGAAAGATAAGAATGAATGCAAAGATGTACCACATAGAAGACATACACGACAAACAGTCGTGAAGAGCGCATTTCATTCTGGTGGGACCAGCCGCACCCTTACCAAGGCTGCCCCCTCTGTGTGACATGGACAGCAGTGGAGAACTGGGCTGTCTGTATCTCTTAGCATGTACTCATCATACTCCCTCCATCAGGCCCCCACCCGAGTCTCTTCACTCTCTTGCTTCTACACATCCATTTTCTGCCCTGTCTGCATACACACTCCTCTGTAGTTCTTTTTTAATATAGATCGATTTGGGCTGTCTGAATCTTTGATTCCTCCATTTTTCCCCATCTTCCCTCAGCCCAATGGGGCCAGTCCTAGGCCAAGAGAAAGGCAGATTCTCTTTCAGGAAAACAAGAGTAGTCAGGGCAAGAGCACTCTCTGCTCTTCCAGAAGCCCCAGCACTCACCAGGTAGCTCACAAGCCTCTGCAACTCCAATCCCAAGGAGATGATCCTCTCTCCTGGGCATTCTCCAAGGCTTCTGCACACATGTGCTACACATACATACATACATGCAGGCAAACGTTATTTCACATAAACCAACGCAATCTGAAGTGCTTGTTACTTTGTGTAGTTTTTCCTGGTGCAGCAGTCAATTTCCAGTGTGTTGTGCAAGCAATGAGTCAGAACAGGCTCTCTCATTTCTCAGATGTTAAAAAAAAAAGTCAGAATATAAGAATATTCACCCCAAGTGTCACATAGAAATAAAAAATATATGGTCTAGTTATTCATTTTATTTCTCTGGATAAAGGGCAGAGTATTTGGGACCAAAAATAATAAAAGTTTATTCTTTATTGGATTATTTCTAAAGTAAAATAAAAATGAGTCTTATGGTTTCAAGCACAAATACAGAGTTGATGCCCAGGACCATCTGTGCCTGAGATAGATACTCTAAGAGCTGACTGGAAATGTGTGTGTTAATCTCTGCTTTCCCTGTGGCTCTCACTGCCAGGCTCTTGGCCATTGCCATTTCACCTGTGGGAAGGTGAACAGGGACTAGAAAGGGAAGATTTGAGTCAGCCCATGATGTTTGTCAGACACTCTCTAGAAAGCTTCCATGAGATGCAGAAAAATATTAAAATTAGGTATGCAGATTATAAGGGCATAATTACCTCTGCTCATCCTACCTCATTGTTTGCCATATACAAGAGTAAGCTTCATATGAAAGCATGTAATTTCATCTTCCAAATTCATGATGCCAGAAGAATTAATTGGGAAATGGTGATAAACTAACATGTAGTGTAATAATCTCAGCATTGGAAATCAAAAGAATAAAAATATTTTTGTATTTTTAATAGAGACACTCAAGATAATATACTACAATTATTCACTCGTGTTTTTATACCAAGATTTTATTTCTTGAAGTCAAATCAAAAATCTTCGCTATCCACTGAAAATTTTGCAGTTGAGTTTGTGAAAATGCTTGCAAAAATCTTAAGCATCTGCTTTATTGGACACAGTTATGTGCATAATAACGGAAGGAAAGTCTTGAGAAGTAAGGTTGGAAGATGCTAGTAGATATTTACATGCAAAAGGCTTGTATCCAAGCCACACAATAGTAGGCACACTCCCTGTGGAACCTACCAATATGTGCCAAATCATCTGTTTCATGTATGTATTTGTTTATTCAGCCAACAAGCATGTCTTTAGTCAACTCAGTGCACTACACACTGAGGATACTGGTATGAAGAAAGTCTAGATCCCTGGATGAAGTTTGACCAAGTATAGACTGGCAGTAATGACTGCCTGGGAATTTGGAACGAAATTCTAACTCTGCTGAATCTACTTGGCGCCTAGTTTGTCTACTCCATGTGACTGTATTGAGCAGTCCAATTTTGCCAAGTAGCACAGAAATAAAACTGAAGTAACACCTGCCTCATGGCACCTTTAGCCAGGCATAGAACTGGTAGAAACAGCGATCCTGTCCTCATTCTTAAGTCACTTGGTTCGGCTCTGAAGGCATGCTCTACCAACACTTGAACCTAGTCAATAAGAATTGCCAGATTCCTGTTGACCCTCCTTTCTTGCACAGTTGGGGCCAAAAAATAATAAGCTAAGAGAGAAGATGAAATTAATTGCTATTCCTTTTAACCTTAGAGAAAGCTAAGTCACCAAAACAAGAGAATAATCTAGAAACAGATCCAAATGCACCACGAATCTATAAGCCAAAATATTCAGCTAAAAGATAGGTCACCAAAATGGAAAAGAATCCACAGATGATTTAAGCTCAAAGTCAAGAGCTGCATTAACAGCCAAGTGACAGAAGAAAAAAAAGAATTTTAAGTCAGCCATGTTGGAATCCAGGACCCACCCCTTGACTGGTTGTGTGGATTTGATCATATTTCTTCACCAGTTCCTCCATCTTTAAAATGGATGTAACCCACTCCTGTCACTCAGATTTTACGTGGTGCCATAAGCTGTCTATCTGGGACATAAAAACAATAATAGTGCTTCTCTCCTGAACCCATCGGAAAGACTAAGCAACTGAGAAAAGTAATATTGGTTGTCCACTTGATTGAGAACTGCATTGGAGCTCAGCAATGCACACCTCTAAGTGTCAGGAGGGCATTTTGAGAGATGATCAAAGCCTGGGGGTTCTGACCTAATCAATATTTAATCCACTGGCTCATTCAAACTCTGAACAGACCATTGGAATTGGTAGAACAGTGGGCCTGATTACTGAGATGGGGACATGTCCTCAGGGGCTCTCTTACTCTGTCCCCTTGCTGTTAATGATTTGTTCTGCTTCCTGCTCAGCCAGAAAGTGAACAATGCTCTCCCCATGTTTTCACATCCAGAATGTTCTGTCTCCCCACAGGTCCAGAACCAATGGAGCCACAGAAAATGGCCTGGAATCTCTACAACCATGGGCTAGAATAGATCTTCCCTCTCTAAGTATTTCTCTAAGGTGTTTAGTCATGGCGGGGGTTTCTCTGTTTTTGGTTGGTTGGTTTGTTTGTTCGTTTGGTGTCTCTGACTAGGGCAGTGACTCGGTGAGGTCAGGCTGTGATGACACACTATCCAGTCCTCAACAAATGCTCTTATAACTCTCAACTGCTCTGCTCGGAGAAATGTTCAGACACGGCTTCTTGAAAGGAATTTCAAGGAACTGACTCTTCTTCCTGGATTGCATGTGCCATCTTGGGAAACCATCAGGGTGAGCAGCTTCTCTTGGTAAGCAGCACGGAAAACATCTAGTCCGAGAGAGTGACACCCAGGGATCTTCAATAAACTATAAACTATTACTAATGTTCTTAGGAGGTGACGTGAGAGAGGAAAGGCAAAGAGACCCCATGATCCAGGCACTTTTGTTTGCTCTGTAAACCTCTGGCTTTCTGTCTCTGATTCACTGATCCGCTTTCTTATGGATCAGGTTTTGTGGCCCATGAGTATATTTTCTTCAGTCTCAACAGGGCTACCTAGGGTTGAGGTTTACCGTGTTTTCCTCAGACGGAAAGCTGCAGTGATCGAGCAAAGAGACCAGATGGGAAGAACAAAAGTCAGAAGAGGAAGAAGTGTTTAGAGGTCAGTGCTTAGGTTTCCGCAGCTTGTCCTCCTCGCCATGGCAGTTCTTAGCTCTTTCCTGGGGTTACAGGATGAATTTTAACCCTATACCTTAATTAGCATATAAACCAAATTAACTAGAAAATAAGGTGTAATTCAACAGGCAGTTGAGATTCTGCCTCATTCAGGATACCTATTTATATCATTTAAGGTGATTCTGTTCAGCTGCGGTTTGGCTATTAGGCAGTCATCTCCAGGAAAGCAACAATAACAAATCAGCATCTCTTTCTGGGATTATGAAAGAAAAAGCCTCTTTTAGACAACTACAGTTGCACGTCAGAAAATCCAAACAAATGTGTAGTTAAGAGTGACGGCTATACCTTAGAGGCTTTGTTTATACAAGACAGATTAACAAGATACCGGCCTCATTATGCGGGGAAAGTCGTTTGTTTCTCTGTGAAGACAGCAGAGCCCGAGTTCTGGGTTTGCAATTCATAAAGCAAGAGAATGCGGACCCTGAGCACTGTTTGACATTCATCTTCATGAATATGGAAGGAAATGAGTTATTATCTTTCTCTTTATAAGCTAGAGAGAACTGTCGGAACAAATTTGGATCTCGGCGTGTGTTGGGATGTGAGCACTGAGAGACCCAAGAGAGTTAGTTTTAACTCTTTCTGCTGACAGAAAAGGAAGCAGAATTCAATGTCTTCCGGGCCTCAGTCACCTTTGTCTGGCGACTGAATGACAGAGATGACACAGACCTCCAGACTCACCAGATCGCTGACTGACAGGGGAGGTGAATTTCCCCCTAATTCAACTTTCTGTAAGTGGTCAAGAATCTTCAATGTGGGCACAACCTCTTGGACACACTTAATCTGAACTCCTAAATTCAGTGTAGGTATCAAAACAGCCCATTTTTGCACATTTATTTATTGTAAGCTGACCCATTTATCGTATCTACTTTTACTTGATTGTGCCATATGAGTTCTACCATCAGCGAGTTCTCACTTCCCATGGCATCATCAGTGGTCATAAGCCTGAGTGTTTTTGTAAGAGTTCACCACCACAGCGGTATAGGACACACCCAGTCTACCAGCTTCACCTGGGCCCTCAGAGTTAACACCAGTGTTTAAAATGTCCATGGACTGGGGCTGGAGAGATGGCTCAGTGGTTAAGAGCATTGCCTGCTTTTCCAAAGGTCCTGAGTTCAATTCCCAGCAACCACATGGTGGCTCACAACCATCTGTAATGAGGTCTGGTGCCCTCTTCTGGCCTGCAGGTATACACTCAGACAGAATATTGTGTATATAATAAATAAATAAATATTTATAAAAAAATGTCCATGGACTATCCATCCACAACCCACTAAGATTAAGGAATTTCAGACTCTTCAAGGATCTTATTAGAGATGCAAGATATCTTAAAAAGGAAACCAGGAGCATTTAAAAAGTAAAGCGAGCAATGCTGAAATAGCGCTCTTTGTTAATGGGATTATTACTAATTAGAAGCGTATGTTCTATTAATTCTTTCCATATACATTAACTAGTTAAAAGGATATGTTAGTGGAAAAGTATTTGGAAGGTAGAATTGACATTAAAAAAGACTTAAATTTTAAACATCAATTTCCTTGCCAGGAAATAAAGTGAAGAGAAAATGGTATACTGAGAATAGCTCAGCCTTGCTCCCAGGTCTAACTTCCCCACTACTGATTATATAACCGTTAGTCCCTATGTCCCGTCAGCTGCCCAGGCTAAATGTCTATCTCCCCCATCTCCAAGATCTTGTCTTCTCATTTCTAATATTTGCTCCCTAATTCTATTTTCCTCTGTTTTTTCCTCTTCCTGTCTTAATCTCCTGGCTGGGATTATTTTGTTTGAATTTTTCTTTTATCTATCTTTTTCACCTGTGAAAGTTTTGCCTCAGCTTAGTGTAGGGGCCCAGGTTAAGTGTGTTCAAGAGAACATATGACTGGTCTCAGTTTCCTTCTCCCTGATAAAATGGATATTATTTCTGTCTCAAAATCATATACAAACAATAAAATAAGTCTTGTTCATAAGCATCCACTGAAGAACTGCATTCACAACTAGACCTTGGTAAAAGCTAGCCTGCTTCCTCCTTCCAAATCCTATCCTTGTGCTCGCGAACATCTCTACCTTGGTTCCCAATCTGAATAACCTCCATTATAAGAAAGCTTCAAAGATGAAGTCTAGGAAGATGAGCTGCCCTATGATTCTAAGAGTGCCACAGTCACTGTAAAACACCCCCCATGGGCAAAACAGCTGAATAATCAGTCAACAGCATAGACAATAAGAGGAGGCACAGGAAATAGAATTAGCAGGTAATTGTGCAAGACGAGACCATTTGGGAGTGAAGGAAGACAGAGACGTCTAGATCAGGCAACTGACTGAACCCAGGTGCCTTGGGATGCGATGAGCTGAGGACATGAGGTTGAGAGACAATGGGTTTCATTTGGAAGCGAAAGGGTTGAGTTTCAGCTCTGTGACTCTCTAACAACACCCTGCATTAGTAGCCATCTCTTAAAGAAATGCATTGGGTGTGCATTCCTTCAGAAGACTTCATTGTCAGCCTTTCAGCTGGCAGTAGTGGCACATGATTCTTGGACTAGTGAAGGCAAAGGACCAAAGATCCTGAGTGTGAGACCACCCTGGCCTACATGGCAGGAGCCTGCCAAAAGTAAGAAAGAAACCTCGTGTAAAGCAAAGGATAATTTACCAAGGCAGCTCCTTGTTTGCTTTGTGGATTTCCATTTTGACAGACTCAGTTTTCTCCCCAGGAGCACTCATCAGTGCATATGTTCATTAGGGTCATTAAGAAGAGATTTTCTAACACATTGTTCAGGGAATGATGACTGTCAATCCTGAAATTTGTCTGAGCTGTCTGTCACAACTTCTGCTTAATTCCGTTGATCATTTCTGAGTTACGTTGTAATCTATGTGAGGAGGAACAATTGCATCTTTAGAAGCACGTTTGGAAAACACTTATTAGCATCCAAGAAAAGATCACACTGAACACCGTAGCTCTGAACTTGGGCCACAGATTTTTAACAAGTTCCCACACATACAAAATCTCCTCTGTTTTCTGTCCCATATCCCATCCCTCCAACCCCTACACACACACACACACACACACACACACACACACACACACACACTGTAAAGATCTTCAGATGATCTGAAGCCTCAGACTTTGCAGGTACCATCTCCATGATAGAGCAAGTATATTCAAAAGAGCCATGCAATTACTCAAACTTAGTGGGTTGAGCTACAGTCGACTAATTGCTATAATGTTGTATTCCAAGGCATTTAACTTCAATTTCCAGGGTAAGTGGCTTTAGTTTCATTTGGAGGACAGCAAAGGGATATGAGTTTTGAAACATTTTTGTGAACTTGTGGAAAGAGCTTGCTCACTAACATGTCTGTAATAGCAGACAGATTAAAATACAAACTCCGCTCCAAGAAGACGAGACATTAATACTTTATGAATGTTTCTGCCACTGTTTGACTCCCACAATACAGAACTTTTACATCATTTTAAGAATTGCAAGCTTAAAATGCTTTAAAAACATATCATGAATTTGTTTTCATGCAATAGTTGGCATGAAGCACCAACCATTTAGGGATCAGTAGCTAGCTTGTCCTGAATGTGGAGTGTCGCTTGCATGCTTGTTACAGAAGCAGCTGTGTACTCAAACACAGTCAGAAGAAAACTCACCCTTGGACACCCATATATACACTTCAGCTCTGTTGTAAGACCTTATAGCAAACTCCTCAAGGCCTTGTAAATGGTCCAACTGAGGCCCAAGACTGATCTTGGCCATCCACGGACTATGCTTGCATCCCTATAAGCATGACAGACATTAACAAGACAGGTGTTGACTCAAGCAAAATGTGATTGCTTTTGGTACTTTTTTCACCAAAATGTCAAGTCTGCAGTGTCAGATATGCGTGCTTAGCTGGTTGCCGAGACAGCAATCAGTCACAAAAATGTATTGTAAATCTTTCTCTAGTAGTAACTATTTCAGATCTCCCCTGCTGGGTTTCTGCATGCTAGAAACACCAAGAGTGAGGAAGACCATCAGTTAATACTCCTATTTTTCCTTCTTCATTCTGCTAATCCAGGAAGCACTGGGTAAAAAGAGAACAGTGGAAAATATGTGTCTTAGTTAGGGTCTCTATTGCTGTGCGGAGATATCATGACCTTGGCAACTTTTATAAAGGAAATATTTCCTTGGGGCTGGCTTACAGTTTCAGAGGTTTATCCATTATCATCATGGTGAAAAACATGGCAGTATGCAGGCAGGCTTGGTGCTGGAGAAGGAGCTGAAAGTTCTACATCTCAATCCACAGAACACTATATACCACATTGGGTGGGGCTTGAGCATATGAAACCTCAAAGCCCGCCCCACAGTGACACACTTCCTCCAACAAGGCCACACCTCCCAATAGTGTCACTCCCTATGAACCAAGCATTCAAGCATGTGAATCTATGGGGGCCATTACTATTCAAAGCACCACAGCATGGGAATAGGACTTGAATTAAGATAGAAAAAAGAAAGGCCTCAGCATTCTCTACAGGAAGAGAACTGACAGAATATGCAGCTTAGTAAATTGACTTTTATGAGATGGTTGGAGTAGCCCACCCTGGAGAGGTTGAGAACACAGCAGTCGCTCAGTCCATGAGACTGGGTATCTCTGCCCTTCCAATCTGACAGTCAATGCCTGTGCATTCCTGGAGCACTGCTGGTCTTCAGTACACACTGGAGACCTGAAGAAGGAGTGAAAGCTGGGTGCGAAAGGAAAAAAGAACAACACCAGAAAGCTTTTTCTTTCCATGTTATTTTCTCTGGGCACTACCAGACGCAACTGCTCCCATTCTGGATGTATCTTCCCACGTTAATTAAGGCAATCAGACATGCGCACAGGCCAACTAGATACTAATAATCGCTCTTCCCAGGTGCCTCTAGGTTGTGTCAAGGTGATGATTAAAAGTACCCATCACAGCCTCCATAACCAACAATCCAACGATATTATCTGAATGTCCTCTTCCTTGGGACCATGGGAGAAAAGTAGGTCTTGTTACAGAAAACCCTTGAACAGTGAGCTTGTGTTAGTGCCATGTGTTTGTGTAAGATCTGCTTTTCACACTACCAGCAACAGTACTAGAGAGTTGCATTCCCCTTTAAACGACAAAAGGGAAAAAATCACTTCACAACACAATAATTAAAATTTACTGAGGATGTTAATTATTTTAGCTCCTGTGCTGTCTTTTTGGAGTTCTAAAAGCTTGAGAGCACGCATGCTAAAGGACAGGACTGACTTTTAAACAAAGCTAATTACTCATTTTGGCAAAAGATGTCATCAAAGGAACGGTCATCTTTATCTATGAATAGAAATTCCATATAACATTACATTAATAAATGTATTGTTTTCTCCCTTTCTACTTCTGTGGTGTGCTTTTAAAGCTACCTTGCATGTATTCTAAAAACACAAGTCTTGTGTTGCATTTGGGGAAACATACATATCAAGAAAACTATATTTCTCCAGATAGAAAGGTGTTTTGGTCCCCAGAAATCTATTTCACACACATTAGTCCAGCATCCGATCATCTGTGATGGCTGTACAGGGAAGAAGCTGAAGACAGAGAATCCAGCAATGACCACTCAATGAAAAAGACCACTTTCAGACCAGAAATAATTTTGAGTGATTTTAAAGGCACAAACTTGAAGCTGATCAAGAACATCAGTGCTCACAGAAAAGCCCTTCCCTCTGGACACACCCCCTTCCCCATTCATATCAATGCTTACAGAAACGCCTTTCCCTCTGGACACACCCCCTTCCCCATTCACGTCATTGATGCTAACAGAAATGCCATTCCCTCCTCTCACTGCATCTGTTCCCCGGTTCATACTATAAAATAATTGGTTTTTGGCAGCCAAGCTGGCGGGCCCCAAAACTGGCATCTTCAATCTTCTTATTAAAACACAGCTATAAAACTGGGAAAAAAGAAAAAAAGGAAAGGAAGGTTGCAAGATATGAAATAAGACTTTGCTAACTGTGGTTGCTCTTGTGTTAAGTCACTCAGAGACACACACACACACCCCTCCCCCAGTCTAACTTAATTTTGGGAGTATCAAGGTCCTGGAGAGATGCTGGCAAGTTAAGGCGGCTTATCAGTCTTGAATAAGAGCATTGTGGAGTGGATTTAGGAGATGTTGCTTCTAGGAAGGCCAAATGTCCCTGGTTCAGTGTCTCAGTCTCTGCTTTGGTCTTTGTGTGGATGTAAACACTTGGCTTTGTCTGCAGCCAAAGGACAAATGTGTATAGGAAGGTTGGTGCTAGTTGTCTTGTGACTGTGGCAAACCATGTGGCAAAAACACCTAAGGACAGAAAAATTGGTTTGGGGCTCACAGTTTGAGGGTATGGTCCATTCCAGGGACAGCACAGCCACAGGAGCAAGATGGTCGGCCAGTCACACTGCCTCCACAGTCAGGAAGGAGAGAGAGACTCTCCTGACTCTCCATTCGCTTTCTCCTTTTGCTCAGTCCTGGTCTCCAGCCTCTGGAATGGTGGGTAGGTCCTCCTACCTAATCTAGAAACTCCTTCACAGAATGTCAGAGTTGTCATCTAGGTGATTCTAGACCCTGTCAAGTTGATGCACAATAGTTAACATCCCAAGTGGCGGCCTCCTCTGGATAACTCTCAATCAAAATGTGATCGAGCGAGCAAATACTTGGATTCATTTGAACAAGATAGAGGGCTGTGTTGGTATGACACGCTGAGGGCATGGGGGTCACACTTCCCCTAATAACTTACAAGAGATGCCTGCTTATATTGTTTTATAATCTATACCTAATTTTAGGTGTAAATTTTTCATCCAACTCCTTCCTTGGCCCAGCACTAATACAATCCCTAGCAAAGCAGAAATCCTCAATAAGTTTTTGGTGAATTAATGAATATATAAAATATCCCAGAGGAATGTGATAGCTTTCTTGGGAAAGCATCACAAATTTTTTTTCTTTGCAGGGTATGCACAGAGTGGAATAAATAATATAATCAGGGAAACAATAAACAGTGAGCCCCAGGATCTCATTTGCCCCTCTCGGAAGCAGCCAGCTCAAATAGGATCTTATGGTAGCCACCCTGCCTGAAAGACAACAGACAGTTCTTAAGTGGAGAAAGCACTCCAACCCACAGGCATTGCTGTCAGCTGAAAATGACCAATGGCCCTCTTCCAGCACTCATGTAGAAAGTCAGGCATGGCTGCACACACGCCTGTAACCTCAGCACTGAGGGAAGTAGCGACAGGGGGGTTGCTTTTGGCTGCCAGCCTCGCTTCAGGGTCCGTGAGAGACACTGCCTCGAGGGAATAAGGTAGAGGGTGACAGAACAGAGCTGACATCCTCCTCTGACCTCCATGTGTGCACCAGGCACACTTGTACACACATCATTAGCTCAGTTGGTGTCTCCAAAACTTGCCACCAAGGTCCTTGACTTCATCAATATCCTGGCAATTAAAAGTCTAAGCTCCAGGCATGGTGTCAAAAGACTTAGAAACCTCACAAGCCCTTTTGTGGAATTTGAAAATCATTTCTTTTCAAAATGACAAATTTCACTTTTTAGGAAGGGAAAGGAACTATCTTCCAAACACAGTCTTTCAATTTTCACGGAGAAATAGCTACCAACGCTCTTTCATTTCAAAGAAAGCAGAAACTTCGAGAGAAGCCAAGGCCATGGCTGTCTGTGCACAGCAGGTACCTTCCCCAGAGAGCACTTCGGTGGGGGCAGCGAGATGGGAGGGGCGCTCTTATTTGTCAGGTAGAGAGAAAGACAAAGAGCCACGGTGTCAGCTGGAGAAACAGATCATGCTTTTCAAATCCTTTCAAAAGTCCCCTGCCAGGGAAACCACACTCACTCAGTTGTGCCCGTCTCATTGTCTGGGCATCTGGGCATCACGTCAGCCACCACCTCAGTCTGCCAAGACAAAGAGCCAGAAAACGTCCATGTTCCGAAACCCCTCAAATATCAGCTAGGACTCCAGCTCAAAATGCACTCTGCCTATCAATTACTTTCGGATATTTAAGGTGACAGGTGCCGTTCCAGGCTGTTTACCTACCTCCCACCAGCAGGCTCTAAGAATTGCATGCTGCATGCTGAAGCCACAGAAGGCCAGACCCAGGCAGACTATCAGATTCACCAAAGGAATGAACAGCCACTCTGCTGTAACTGGGAGAAAAATGTGTCACCCACTGTGACCATGACTTCCTCCCAGGAGGAAGCCAAGCATTTTCCTGAAATGGGCAAAGATAATGGAGGCTGAGGGACAGGAAGCTGCCTCCCTGAGTGGCCTGCCACACATGAGCAGTTCTTTGAAATAGCCTTTCCATAACCAAACACCAAAGACACTGCATCGCTAATACGGACAATGTTGGAGCAGCAAACCAGGCACTGTGACAAGCCAGCCGCTAGGCCCCACAGCCGGTACAGAACACTAGGGGCCTATCAAGGGAAGAAAGCAAACAAGGGCAGACCCGGGGTTGACTTATGACAACTTTCCTCCCAACATCTGGATCAGGAGTTTCAGGTAGAGAGTATTACACCTGGAGTCTGGAGGTACACGGTTGGTAAAGCTGGAAACTTCTGCCTCTAACTCTACCCCAAAACACCTTTCCTTTACAAAACCATGGCATATCTTCTCTAAATATATTTCCCAATGCCCATGTGTTTTCTCATCATTTTTACAGATTATTATATTGCATATAAAATAATCTACATGTAAGTACATGTGCCATGTGTGTGCCTGGTGCCCATGGAGGTCAGAAGAGGGCGTCAGGTCTCCTGGAACTGGAGTTATAGGTGATTGTGAGCTGTCACAGGGAACTAACCCAGGCCCTCTATGAGCAGCAAGTGCTCTTAACTGAACCGTCTCTCCAGCCCTGTGTTCTAATCTTTCTACCTTTGTTGATTCTGTTAAAGCTCTCCAATCACAGTAACTGAAGAGTAGTGTTCTACCATCCCAACTCCTCTGTGAAGATCCTCAAGATCCCTCCAAAAACCGAGACTAGCATCTACCAATCACAGTGTATATGTTAGGCGTGTGTGAGTACGCCTGTGTTAGCACATGGAAACTGCATACAATTCTCACTTTATCTAAGCCCTAGAAGCAGGCTAGCCCCCACCAAAGTGCTCTCTGGGGAAGGTACCTGCCGTGCACAGACAGCCATGGCCTTGGCTTCTCTCGAAGTTTCTGCGTTCTAGCCATGACCCAGAAAGTAGAAGGCATGTCCCGTCTTAGTCCCATGGTACCCAAAGAAGAGCTAGCTCTCAGTACACACTAGCAGAGATCGCATGCCTGACCAGTTGCCTCGTGAGTGGTTTTCCACAGTCTTAATATTGTACAGTTCTAAGCAAAAGTATTTTAAGCCTGGAACAAATTATTGAAATCCGCCTTTCCTGAGTTAAAATGCGGTGAGAACGTGCATCCTCCTTGCAGTTTCCTCAATCGTGCTGTTATCACTTGGTTGAGATGGCCAACTCCACTATTTTCCCTTAGTGTCAGGACGGATCTTTAGAGTAAGCTAAGTAATTATAGGTATTGATTCTTGTGAAGTCTTTGTTGGATGGGTCTTTTGCTCCTTTATTATCTGTTTCCTTTATTGTCTTTTGGCCTAAATGACCAAGAATTCGGGTGACTGGCTGGTTGTCAGGTCAAGTAGGGTAGTCTCAGCTGACGTTTATGAGGGTTTGGGTGTCTAGATTCTGCCTATGCCAGCTGTTCTTCCAACTGGTGTGGGTTGTATCTGTGCCTATGGAGTCTGTTCTCTCAACTGGTATAGGTTTTGCTTGTGCCTGTTCTTCCAGTTGGTGTGGGCGGCTCTTGTGCCTATAGGGTCTGCTGATGTTGCTGAAAAGGACTCTTCCAGGGGATGCTGCTCTCGTTCCAATTGGTGCAGGTAGTGCTTATACCTCTAGGGGCTGCTGATCTTGCAGAGGGGATGGTTGGCCAGAGGGAGGATGATGGGTTCAGTGGGTTTGGATAGCAGAATGGGTCATGTAGGTTATGCTATCTAAGTGGTGGTGGATAGCCTGCCAGCAGGAGTCTTACCTGCTGGCTGGCTGCTGGCACTGAGCTCTGATTACATTCTTACCTCCAGTGATCAAGCCTCCCATTCTTTCCTTTCCTCTTGTCAGTGTTTGCCCCCCCATCCCTACCCCCTGTATAAAAAATTCCATCCAAGACTTAGAGAAGTTAGTTTCTTACTCCTCAACCTCTTGCAAGATTAAAAATCAGCTATACATCCAAAGTGGAATCAACAGAGCAATCACGGGAGAAATTATAGTGCTAGAAGGAGGCTGGGAGCAGAGGACCTGCTAATGGGGGTCATCAGTGAACACTGGGAAGAAATTTGCTCACCCAGCCATTCTGTGCCCCACCATGCACTCCCCTGCAGAAGGTAAGGGCTAACTGGGAGGGAGGAAAACTACAGGCTTCCTGGGAACGTGATATCCTCACAGGCAGTGCACACAGTAATGATTTAACAAGTTTCAAGTTGAACAGACGTCATTTAGAATATACAACCACAGACACCCTCACCTTCCACTTCCAGATGATGTCACCATTTCCAGATGACGTCAATACACCTACGCATCCAGCCACAGGAGAGGGCTGCTCACTGGGTTATATTATAGAAAAGCGGCCAGGGTAAATTATTCACATGGGCTCCACTCTGTTGGCCCGCAGCCCAGTGACTTCAAGGACAGAGCTGAGTGGGGTAGCTCTATGGCAGATGATCAGATTAGTGTCAGGTCACACTTGCTTTGCCAGACTATGCCATAGACTCAGCCAGAGTCAGGTTTTACTTTCCATACTGTTTTTGTGAGTCTGAGGAATGGGAAAAAACAATTATTAAAGCAAATAATTGATTTATCAATTGAACAAAAAATCAGAACTTACTCTAGGGACCTTGGCTCTTCTACAATAGAGCCTGTTGAAGCTGGACGTGGTCTCTAAACTCCTCTCGTGCAGCCCTTACACTTCCAAACAGGATGATGGAACTCAAAGTCACTTTTCTCCTCACGCATGCTCTTTTCGCTGCACCACATAGACTTCAGACTGAAATTCGCTGAGTAAAATGTCATTCGCAGACTGTCCTTCCTGCTGGTACTAACAGACCACAGGCCACACCGACCGGCTTCCTCCTGAAGCCGCTCAACTCGTTCAGTTTAAGCATAAGAGCTAAATTGTATTCAATCTCTTGCAAACCAGTGAGTTGGGACTTGAAGTGTATTTTCCACATAGAAGCTAAGAATTGACGGCTTGGAGCCAAGTGAACTAAATCTCAGAGATATTTCTGAATCGTGGTAAAATTGTGATGCCGTAAACTATCACAGGAGATGTGGTAAAATGCCATATTTTTACAATTTTCATCATTGCAATGTTCATAATAGATAAAAAGGAATCATAAAAGATAAAAAATGTTGGTTTCTTAATGAAAAACAGGGTTAGTTGGTATTCACTCTGAAGGACATGCTGGGTGCCACCAGGCTGGAAGTTCACCAAGAAGCTCCAGGAGGGGTTGAGGCAAAGCCTCCATTCATGGAGTATGTGCCACGCAAACATGAGGACCTGAATTCAATCCTTGGCACCCAAGTAAACACTCAGGGGTGGTGCCGTGCAATTGTAATCCCAGAGATAGGGAAGTCGAGACAGGAGGATGGCAGTACCCACCTAATTGAATCAGCAAGCCCCATGTCCCTTCCCTTTTCTTCCCTTCCCTCTTTCCCTTCCCCTCCATATCCCACTAAATAAATATCCAGCCTCACTCTGCACAACATGCCTATCCATCTCAGTCTCTCACCCACCATGCAACTCCATGCCTAGGCTCCATGCCTAGGACCTGCTGACCCTCATGGCTTGCAGGCCACTCGGGGACTCCCTGCCTGGGACTGGCTGCCTTCAGGACTTGATGATCTAGGTCTCTTGTCCACCACAGGGCTCTCTGCCTGGGACTGGCTGCCCCTCATGGCCCATAGGCCACTTGGGGAATGGCAGCGCCATTTTATTTAAACCATAACAGCCAAAAAGTGAAAGCCACCTAAAGCTCTTTTCATTTCATGTGAGCTAGCTATGCAATGGAACACTACAAGGCCATCATAAAAAGAGTGAACCACTGGGCTGAGGATATATCTCAGTCAGTAAGTATGACCATGGGGTAAAAGTGGTCACAAATGATCTTCAAGACATAAAGAATGGATTTCGTTTCTTGCAGCATTGAGCTCTTTGCTTTCTTCGTTTTTTTTTTCTTTTTAAATCCAACTTCCAAAATTCTGAAAGATGTGCAGTTTTCATCTCTGAGCGCCCAGGCCCAGCATTTGCCCAGATGTGAAAAGAGAATAAAATGATCACTGGGTCTTCAGACAGAGAAGCTGGATGGATGATGGTTGGTGTGTTCTAGTGAAGATGGAGTAGAGCACAAAAGATATTGAGGTGTAGGGCAGAAAGTGGGTATCAAGCACTTCGTTGAGATGTTTAGGCTGGTACATCTGACAGATACCCAGCTGTATACAATGAGCGCTGAATAGATACTGTATATATGTACATATGAAGACATCAATTTGGGCAAGGTGAATGCATATACAATATTAAAGCCGTGGAACCAAGAAAAGCAGCTAGCCCAGATATGAACCTTGAAGCGTTTAGAGACGAGCCATGGGCATTTCACCAGAGACAAGATAAAAGAAGTGTGCACACATTAGGTCTCTTCTACTTTGCTGATTATTAGTTGAGAAGTCTGAGAGCCAACACGGATGAGATAAAAATCACTCCTGTCCACAAAGACATAAGGAAGCTGAACACAGAAGAACATGGGTTGGAATATAAAGTAGCCAATGGGGAAAGGACAATTTGCTTAAGAAAGCGGAAGACATTCACTGCCAGATTTTCATAGGATTTCTTCAAAAGAGAATAAAAATGGAACATGCTCTCATAATGTTTTCAACTGTGATGCTATGTGGCCTCTAGAAGATAGTCTATTTAATAACTGTGTTTACCCTGCCACACAGCGCACAGAAGCATAGCCATGACCCAGTAGTGCCTGAGTACTCAATCAACACTGCTGTGACAATGCCTGGTGCCAGTCTCGCTGGTCATGGTTACATGGAAACTTCATAAGCACTTGAGAGGAATGTTTATCTTTAACCTATTAGATGAAAATATCAGTTGTATGAACACTGATTCCTGGGTCACCCCTATCCTTTATACCCCACTTCCTAATTTACCTGCTCTGTCCGTTCTGGAAGCAGAGGTAGAAAGGTGCTCCAACACAAGTCTTCTTATAATCTCCTAGCTTTTACAACTATTCCTTGCATTCCTTTTCTTTAAGTTTGGTCATAAAACGATGTGCTCTATGAAGGCCTTGGACACACCTTTAATGTTCCTGCTCTTGCTGACAAGCAGAGAACTTTTGCCTACACTCTCTGCCAGCAAGTGTGTGGCCATATTTTCACGTACATCTGCAACACCCCGGGAGAGCTAAGGATCAAACAAGCATGGAAGGCAGGAAGTCGCGGTAACCAGCGTTCACTTGGTGAGGTTCCTGTCCCTCCTTGACCTCTGTCCTTGTGGCTTGACACTCAGTGACTTTAGAACAATTGAATAGAACAAATGCATCTTATATAATAGCATCACCTCGAACAAATATGAAAGTGTGCCTTAATACAAATACCAGTCAGCATGTGCCTGCACTCTTAGGTTCACAGAAAAGAAGCTGGAATGATGTACCCCAGAATTTTACTCTTTTCCCTGAAGCAAATCTCGCTGTTTGTGGTACTTGGTGTCCCCTTTTCCAAAGTATCCACACATCCTCTTTATAAATCAGTATATGGGACAATGAAAAGATGATTGTTTTGTCTAACGATCCCTTCTTCAAGCCAGGACAGTGTGCGGAGGAGAAAGTGCTGGCCTCTGACTGATGGCTCAGGGTGTTTAAATACCATTGTTTCCTTCACGCTGAGCTTTCTTATTTCACTTTCCCAGACTGCACCTGTCCTTCATGCTTTGAAAGGCTAATCAAGTAAATTCAAATAATATGGGAAGGAGGTCCACCTAAATCAACAAATTTACATTCGGTCTGAGAAAAACACCTCTGTCAACTCCAATTTGAAATATAGCTGTGGCTATTATCGTCCCCACTGGAACTTTGGTTGCTGGTAGGAAGGTTGTTTTGTCTCCAGAGAAAATGGAAGGCTGTCAAACAATTCCAATACACAGTGCGCCCATCCTTACCATCCTTACGGGCTGATTTCTTGCTCTGAATACTGTATTTAAGTTAGATGACAGGTTTTGCATTGTAAAGTGATGGGGGAAAGGCTTGTGCAACCAGATGTCAATCTTGTTTCCAGCGCTGAGAGCTCACGATGTAAATTCTACAACATATTTTGAATTCACTTTGAATAAAATATATTTAGATGCCAAGAAATGATTCTTAATGGATCTCCTAGGGGGGGATGTCAACCCCTCAAGTATTTTAAACCAAGGTAGGTCACCACGTAAAATAAAATATATCAAACTTTTTCTTGCTTTGGTTAGAGGTAGGACATGGATCTCTCTGGAGGTCCTCTCATCTTCAGGGTTCATTTAAATCTAGCATGAATTTTGGATGCCCATAAATATATTAAACACATGCATGCACATGTATACATGCGTTCATGAATATCACTGTGCTCCTCAGGGCTCTACAGAGAGATAGAGATATTTACTAGAGAGATTTTGATAAAGAAATCCATTCACACAGTTATCTAGGCCAACAAGTCTTACAACACAACCGGTCCCAAATTCGAAGCCCTGTGAACTGGGCAATTGATAACATACACTCTCATATGAACTCAAAAGCCCATTAAGTAGGAATGGTGTGTTCTAGCTGCTAAAGAATACAGATATCTTAGTTCACACAGGAAGATAATTCACAATGGACTTGTCTTTTGTTTTATTAAGGCCTCCAACAATATCATTGCCATCTGCCTACACTAGTGAGGTCAACTGCTTTACTCAGTGGGCTAATCTGGATGCCACCTCTCCCAGAGACACCCTCACAGCGGTGGTCATAGAGTCTTACTAGCTATGTGGGGATCCTCGCACCACCAAGTCAGCTTACGAGAGTAACCCTCTTACGTGACTTCTAATATTTAAAATACAATAGATTTAGAGTAGAAAATAAACTTTCAAATGTGCCAGTTTTAGCCATCAGTGCTGTAGAATAAAATATAACATCTTGTGAGGCCTCTGACAACTTACCTGATAGCAGGTACAGTGCCCAGAACCTGGTAGAAGCCAGGGGTAATATTAAAATTTTACCAGTATAATATGGTCACCACCAGTCAAAAAAAAAAAAAAACCACCACAATGCATCAGCTATAAATATTTAACAGGCTTATTCCAGAGCATGATGGCTAAATTATTCTTGCTAATAAAAGTTCAATAAATGTTTGAAATGTTCTATGTTTAAAAAAAAAGTTATGAGAGCAGGAGAACTAGGTTAGTTGGCCCAGTGCTTCCCTAGCATGCATGAAGCCCTAGGTTTAGTCTCCAGCACACGTAAACCAGTATGGTGACCCGTGCCTATAACCCCAGCACTCAGGAGGCAGAGGCAGGAGGATCAGCCCTGGCTGCATAGTGAGTGTGAGGCTAGACCGGGCTACGTGATATTTCGTTAAGCATGTTTCACATTTATACTTTTTACTTTAGTGTGCACCCACACTTCTGTGGCATGCGTGTGGAGGTCAGAGGGCAGCTCGGGGAGGTGAGTTCTCTCCTTCCACCACTGTAGATTCCAGAGACTGTGCATCAGGGCTTTTACCCCCAAAGCCATCTACCTGGACCTACAAAACCTTTGTAATTGAGTTCTATATACGTGCACTTTACCTCATCCATCTTATTGGTCCTGGATGACTACACTTTCTCTCGAGAATTGGGAAATAAAATAAATAGGATCTCCCTGAGACATGAGCTCTGAAATGTATTTTTACTGGGCAGAGCCCCCTCTCCTAAAAACTAGAAAGCCTCATGGTAAATAACCGGTCGAATACCGTAAACAACGCTCATTTGATAATACTATGTTAAGTTTGTGGCGTATCTAAAGTCAGTGTGTGGGGGAGGTGTGAATCAGCAGAACCACCCATAAGGCAAGAGGGCAGAGCTGGCCTAGGCTGAGGAGCAACAGCCAGCGGGCTTACAGACTCACCACTGCCTCCTGAGGCAGGAGCCTCCGCAGAAACACTGCAGATGAACCTCCTTGGATTTTAACCAACTTTTCGATTTGATAAGGAACGAGGGCTCATTCCTGTGAAGTTCTTTCTCACTGTTAATTAGTAAGTTTACCTTCTAATATTCCAGCTGGTCTTACATGCATTTCTAGTTACCCTGATTAGCCACTTGGGGGCTGATGGCCTCCTAATAATGATTAGAGAGGAGGTGGCAAGGCACAGTGCCAAAAGACGACCTAAGTCACAAATGCCTCTTCCGCCTGTCACAGGCCTGCAATTCTAAAAAAAGGTTCCAATTTCCTAGATTTTCCTTTATACACTGATAAAATATGTATAATAATTTCTCCCAAATACGGTGATCGGAAGAATGGGTGTGGGAAAGTTTGTGAAATGATGTCTTCATTGAGAATGTGTCTTTGGGTTTTCAGAGCAAGAAGACCCATCCCAGCCCCTCCTCATCTCAAGGACGCCCTTCCTTGCTATCTTCTTTTTTTTTTAAAGATTTATTTATTTATTAAGCATACAATGTACTGCTGGCAAGGACGGCACCAGGTCTCATTACATTACAGATGGTTGTGAGCCACCATGTGGTTGCTGGGAATTGAACTCAGGACCTCTGGAAGAGCAGCCAGCGCTCTTAACCGCTGAGCCACGTCTCCAGCCTCTTCCTTGCTATCTACAATGTCTACACACACCCTGAGTTAAAACTGCGTGAGGGTCTCCCTGATAGACTCTGAGTTCATGTCTGTCTTTTGATGGTGAGTGTCCCTCTCACAATAGAATCATTTTCATTTTATTTCCTTAGATTATTTTAAATCCCGGGAACACAGTCACCGCGTCTGAGTAATGAAGCTGCCACGCGTTGACAGAGGTTTCAGCACACACTTAATAATACAGCGATTGTCACACTACAGTGCAGTGATAATTTAGAAGTGGAGAGACATTCACAATGACTGACAGCCGTACTATATGAAATTTCACTTGATTCCGTTCTCGGAGAAAATGGTGCTGTTTTGTTGTTATTGAACCTTCATTTTCACATCTTAAAAAAAAAAAAAAAAAAAAAAAAAAAAAAACTGATACTCATGAAAGTTAATTCCCTGAAAAAAGAGACACACTTAAACATGGGAAAGAAACCTGAGGGTGCTCTTCCTGTGCTTCCAACAGCTTGGCACCACTATCCTCAACACACCGGCAGGAAACACACACGCACACCCACACCCGCGGGGACAGCGGCAGATAATTTTGGTTTCCCTAACTGGAGCATCTATTGATCTCCTGAGTGGAGCCAGGGATGTTGTCAACTAAACATCCCACTGCGTGCCTAAACACAGGACAGCCCCACCCCACACAGCTAACTGTCTGACCCCAAGTGTCGTTAGTGCATTGACTGGAGAGCCCCTGCTACAAAGCCCCTCCTGCAGCTCTCTGTAACTCATGCATCTGTACCTGTTGCATTTTTACACACAGCCTTGCTCACCATTTGATATTTGGGCCATTAAAGAGACCCATGTGGTCAAGCAGAAACACATGTGGGTGGCCAAAAGGAAGTTTAAAGTGACTTTATCAGATTATTTTCCTAAATTAAAAATGCTAAAACAAAGGGGTCTTGATAAATAAAAAAGTTCTGTACCCATGAATATGCAGGTTGGGAAACTTTTTGTTTGTTTTTGTTTTTGTTTTTTGAGACAGGGTTTCCTGTAGCTTTGGAGCCTGTCCCGGACCTCACTCTGTAGACCAGGCTGACCTTGAACTCACAGAGCTCCGTCTGCCTCCCAAGCTGTGATTAAAGGCGGGCACCTCCACCACCCTGCTCAGTTTGGGAAATTTTTAAAGAGAGGACTTGAAATTTGTGGATAAAGATAAACATTTGGGACAGGCATGAAACCACTGTTTTAAGCACATAAATATAAGACAAATTATGAAAAAGTTATTTGCCTATTAAAATTTCATGCTTGAAATATTTAGATATGTTAAGAGACTAAGGAAAATATCCACACACCCCCCCACACACACACACAGTTTCCCAAGCTTTTTCTTTTATTAGCAAATCAACAAGGCGCAGTGTCCGTGCTCAGCAGTTTCAAGCCTGTACTGTGGTTTGCATGGGTCTCATCTTTCGGAGAATTGGACGCATCTTCCACATTAAGTCTCTTGAAGTGACCTCTCTTTGCTCATAGACAACCTTGGTTGAAGGAAGAATCTGACTGCTCTGGACATCAGTTCTCTAGCACATACATCCGGGACTTGCTGCCACAATGTCCCTAAGCCTCGCCTGTCACTGGTATAGAGCACAAGGTGCAGAGACCACCAACTGGCAGGTCTAGAATGCACAATTAGCATCTTGTTTAACTTACCAGTGTTGGTGTTTAGGTTTGGTTGGTTGGGTTTGGTTTTGTTTGTTTTTTGTTTCTGTTTGTTTCTTTTGAGACAAGGTTTCTCTGTGTTGCCCTGGGTGTCCTGGAACTCATTCTGACCAGGCCTTGACCTCAGAGATTTGCCTGCCTCTGCCTCCCAGGTGCTGTGATTAAAAGTGTGTGCCACCCCCACCTGGCAGTTAGGGGTTTTTTTGTTTTGTTTTTTTTGGGGTTTTTTTTTGTTTTTGTCTTTGGATAACTGAACTTGACCTCTTGCTTAGAGTCCAAAACATTCATTGAAAATCCAGGAAAAGCCCGTGAGTAATGACACATGGTGGTTCGCATGAAGTCTCTAGCTTCCTGGGAAATGTAGTGCCTGCCACACTAAATTGCTGCTGACCCAAGGACTCTATATCAGAAGCTTCAAGAACCAATAGCCAATGGCCTCGAATAGAAAGAACTTCTACATGGAAGAGGAAGACCAAGGAAAGGACGAACAAGTTTGACAATGGATAAAGAAAAACATGGATGGGAAAATAGCAAATTTAGGTCCAAACTAACTATTTTTTTTACATCCTTCTCTTGGAACTTTTGGAACCCCCCACTACCTGCCCCAAAAGAAGCTGTAATAAATAGAGAGCCTCAATTTCTCTTTAAAGTGTTACCAAATAAGACTCAGTAAAAAGGAAGATCCGGATGACTTAAATGTGGCTGGATACCAGACTCTCCACCAGATCAGTACAGGACTGTCAGGGATAAGAACAAGAGGAGACTTCAGGTGGAGAACAAGCTCACATTTAGATTGGCTATTTAGTCTCCAACTTAACTGTTAACTGGAATTTCCATGTTTTGGCTGAGCTGGCAACTCGGCAAGTCAAGAAATCTTTCTGCTCGAGTGTGAGAATCTGAGTTCAACTTCTAGAACCCATAAAATACCAGGCATGGTGGCTCCACCATACTTGAAACCCCAATGCTGGGGTGGCAGAGACAGGCTGATAGCTGGGGCTCACTGCCAGTTAGCGTAGCCTACTTGGTGAGCCCCAAGTCAGAGAGGAGACCGTGTCTTAGTAAACAAGATGGACAGCAGCTGTGGCTGTTGCCATGAGAAATGACCCCACAGACTCACAAGTTTGATCCCCAGCTGGTGGCAATGTTTGGGAACGTTGTAGAACCTTTAGGGGTGGAGCCTTGCAGAAAGAAGTCTGTCACTGGGGCGTGAGCTTTGAGAGGGGTAGCCTTGCTTACTTCTGCCTCTTTTTCTCTGCTGTGCTTGCCTTGGAGATATGCTCTCTCAGCTTCCTGTTCTGACTAGCTGATGCCTTCCCAGCAATTATGAACTCTTCCTCTGGAACCATAAGCCAGAAAAAAAAAACTGTGTTTCCTCATGTTTTATCACATCAATAAAACTTAACTAATATAGCCAGGTGGTGGTGGCACATGCCTTTAATCCCAGCACTTGGGATGCAGAGGCAGGGGATCTCTGTGAATTTGAGGCCAGCCTGGTCTACAGAGTGAGTTTGAGGACACACTCCAAAGTACACAGAGAAACCCTGTCTCACCTTAACTAATACAATGACTGAAAAATTGTCCTCCGGCCTACACACACACACACACACACACACACACACACACACACACACACAAAAGTAATGAAATCCTCTTAGCCATATTTTTGTCACTTTTATTATAGAAGTAGCTTTTGAAAGTTAGCTTAGGACCCTCTGGGAAGCCCCTTTTGGCATTAGAAATCAAAGCTGTGAAAAAAAATGACTTAGTGAGCCAGCGTGCTCGGCCATCTGCTGGTCCTGTCCTCCAAGAGCAAATGTTTTGAGAGTCACACATGGAAGAGCACTAAAGACCTGATAGGGGCGTGTCGCTGTCTTTAAGGGGTGCTTTAGAGATACAGTGGCTCTGGCACAGCTGCAGAAGGGCACTGAGACTGGACTTGAAGGGCCCCACTTTCTCCACCATCTTTGCCACTGCGCTAGGACGTGGTTCCTGCACACTGGTCCAGGTGTCCTCACAGTGAAATCAGAGCAAGACAGAAACCCTGCTGTATGTGGAGGAGCTGAGGACACGAGGAACAAGGAGTAGGTCCCCAGCAACTGCTTCTCCACAGCTGCCCTCATCTGATCTCTGGCTGTGAGTCTTGGAGGAAGAGTTCCTGCCAAGGGCTGCACGGGTGATGCTCTCGTTTGGAAAGTTGCTTTACATGTGAAGAAATGCCACAAATCAAGAAGTAGGAGACGCAGAGTACACGATAATGAAATGAAGGATGCAGTCGGATGGCTAAGAAAGGGTTCGTGAGCTGCAGAATTCAGAGAGGTCCCACCAAAATGAAGGCGGAGCACTGTTACGCCAGCAAGGCGAAGTCTTTGGAGTTTTATGAACTATGGGTGAAGAAGCGTTTAGAGTGTAGACAGCATTTTGAGGTGAGTTTCCTGTCAAGGACCAGAGGAGCTGTGACAGAGGCAGAGGTCCTCCACTATGGACGTTTTCCCAGGCCAGATTCACGATGAGTGACGAGGTAATGGATGACCTTGTCTGCCACGTCTCAGTCTTGGGGTGCTCCAGGTGAGGGGGTCATATATGCTGTAACTGATAAGTTTGGAGCACTGGTGTTTCTCGTGGGGTTTGTATAATCATAGATCATTATTTATTGGCACACACTAGTTGTTAGCAGTGTATGCCTGCTGGAGTGCTGGCAGACAGCGGTTGCTCACATCTATAAACAAGATGCTGAGTCGTTTTCTCTTGGCTCTTATATTCAAAATGGAGTAATCTGAATCAAATGTTTGCCTTATCAAATGGAGTAGCAAGGAGGTAGGAACAACCTAAGAGATACAACCATAGCCAGAGTGGCCCAGGCCAGGCCCAGCCTGTTCTTCAATGCCAGGGACAAAAGAACAACCTCACTTCCAAGGCAGAAAAATAGTCCTTGTCTTACAAAACAGAACAAGAAAGGTTGGCACCCAACTTTTCAATGGTTACATTGTACAGAATATAATGAACAAGGAAGGTCCTTGCATTATCTTCTACTGTATTATAAAGTTAGAGCTTTCTCTGTATACAAGGACCATTTCATTCTAGAACATGCAGAAATACAGTTTGTAACATTCATGAATTAAAGGAGAAATACCCCATAACCATCTTATTAGATGTGGGAAATTTCTGATCAATGGAACATTAATCTAATTTTAAAAATCCTCTGATGAATTTGCAATCCATGACTACATTATTGTTAACCTAATAAGGAAGTCAAAAATGTAAATGGTTTCTTTTTTCTTTTCTCTCTTTTTCTTTACTTTTCTTTTTTGTTTTTGTTTGTTTTTGTTTTTGTTTTTTTGAGACAGGGTTTCTCTGTGTAGCTTTGGCTGTCCTGAAATTCATCCTGTAGTCCAGGCTGACCTCGACCTCACGGAGATCCACCTGCCTCTGCCTCTCTGCCTCTCTACCTCTCTGCCCCTGCCCTACTCCTTCCCCTGCCTCTGCCTCTGCTGGGATTAAAGGCATGTGCCACCACGCCAGCTACATGATTTCTTAAGTGTGAAGCTTTTGTGGGTTGACAACCTGACCTGTTAGGGCTCCTTCAGCACTAACAGACGTGGCTTCCTAGGAAGAATGGAAGGGTGGTTTTGGAGTATAGATATGTTTGAGAAAAGGATTCATGAAGACCTGGGGTGAAAAGCATTATACATAAGGGGATAGCATGAGAGGGTGGAGCAACGAGGACCCTTTAACGGCAAGATCAGGGATACAGTCAGGAATCCAATTAAGCATCCACTTCAAAGTCACCCCAGAGCTGAACTCTGCACCCTTCTTCCCTCCCCCTTTTTCCAGAAGCCAATCCCAGTGTTTTTAAGTACCAGTAGATCCCTCACATAAGTAACGAGCAATGGTTGGAAAAAGCCCAGAACCCCAGCAGAGTCAGAGGTAGGAACCAGAGACCATGGAGGAATGGGAGTGTGCACTAATGAACAGACACTCTAGTGTGCAGCTCCTCCACCCAAAATGCACCTACTTTCTTCTGAACAAGGGCTCTGCCACTAAACTCAATCCCTGGGGTCTCTGAAGAGACCTATAAGTGCCCACCTGGCCTTTCTCTTGTTATGATTTCATTACAGTCCTGTAATCTAGAAAGTCTAGACACGAAATGCAGACCTATAGGAAAGAAGGTGGAGGGTCTGGAATGCTGTGTGGCTCTTGGATGCTGTAAAGCATTGACTCTTTCCCCAGGCAGCAACTGGAGTCCAGTTGTTCCCAGGCTGTGAAGCATGCGGTGTAAAACAGGAGTGGGGAGGGGGAGCCTGTCCTGTGGCGTTTACAATCTGTGTGTGTTTAACTGTGAATTCATGCACCAGAGCGTTCTCTGGAAGATGGTGCCTAAATCTCAGATAGATGTCTAGGGCCAGCTAAACTCTTTCCTTTCAGTCATTTTTCTTTCCACAGTTATGGGGCTTCCAGGACCGGCTAAAATACAGAACTATAAGCATTCACCATCTATACTATTAAATGCCATATTTATTTTATGACATTTCCATTATCACGCCAGTATATATTAAGAGACTTTCTGAAGAGGCATGAGAAGTTGGCACCATGATGGTGCTCTGAGACTTTTATTTCTACAACTAAATGATCTATTTGTAAGATGGAGCTCTGGAAGAGAGTATCTGCTCCTGAAAGGGCGATGGTTGAGAGGGAATTTAGTAGTACTTCGTATATCTGCATTGTTTTCTAAAACCTTGAAAAACGGGCTGGGAGTACTTTCCTCAGCTGATAAAGTCCTGGCTGTGTAAACATAAGAACCTAACTTGGATTCCGAGCATCCACATAAACAGTTCACCACAGGGAAAAAACAAACAAACAAACAAACCTGCAATCCCAGCACAACGAAAGAGGAGACAGGAGGATCTCCGCAGTTCACAGTCCCGCAAATCTAGTCAGGTCTGTGAGCTCCAGATTCAATGAGAGACTATGTGTCATAGGTAGAAAGAGATTAGGAAAGATACTGTTGACCTCTGGTCTTCACACACACACACACACACACACACTGCACTCGTGCAAACATAAACACACAAAAAATTGTGAAGATGCTGCTTAAACTACATATTATAGCATGAGTGTGTTTCCCCTAGATAGACCAAGGCGGGCAGAGTATTTGGGAGACATCATTGGAAGGCAGAGCCCCTTGAATACAGACACACAGCCCTGCATGCTCATGGACCAGTATGTTCTGTAGCACACTTGAGAAATGAGATGGCTAGGAAGGAATGGAGCCGGAGGAGTGAGGGAAGGAGTCGGGGGAGCCTCATGCATCCCACTTTCAGGAACTCGCCTGAAGGCTGATCTCAGAAATAGAGAGCAAACATTGTCACCTAAAACCGGAAGATCCAAGTGTAGCCTTCAAGAACATCTGGTTCAATGTTCAAACTAATCCATCAAGGCCTAAGGCTCAGGTCTTCTGCAGCCTTCTGCTGAGCTGTCTTTATTCCCGGACTTTAGGTGGAACTTTCCAGAATCACAACTAAGACCCAGAGGAGAATAAAGCTGGCGAGGCCCTTGTCATCCCAGGTCTGAAATTTAAAGGACTGTCAAAAAGTCCTGAAATAAAAGTAACCTTAGTGCAATGCTTCTAGACACAATAAATGCAAGTGATCCTGTGATAGACAAGGTTTAAAATTTTTAAATGAAGATAAGATCCACATCAGTAGTGTTTCCTTCTACTCCAGATGCAGGTTTGGCTCCAACTTTAGATACAGACAGAATCTATAACACCGCAGCTGATGCCAGAGGTGCGAATGACTCGTGGAAGGGAGGAGGCACAGTTCTGATGCTCACCATGGTTAGAGGCTTGAACTTACCATAGACAATGAATAACTATGAAAGCGGTTTAGGAAAGAGATAAAACAATAAATAAAACAGAAGAAAAGAAGTGATGAGGGGAGCAGAGGGGAAAGTGCGGGGTCAAAGGAGAAGACGTAGTCCGAGGAGACACACAGAAACACAGGTGTAAGTGCGCACCCGTTGGGAAGGAGCGGTAAGAACCAAGAGGGAACTAGAAATGGAAACAGAACTCCGAGGATGGGGAATAATGCTGTCCAGTTCTGGCAGCTGGCTTGGTAGTAGCCAAGATTATGATCACCAACAATCTGATGATTGTCCCAGGGAAGGCTGGAAGAGGGAGATTAGTTTTGGAACTGGGACATGTTTTGGCAGTAAACACAGTATGAATCTATGGGTCTCACAGGGGCATCCTGGGCTAGAGAAAGTGGCTTAGAAAGGCATTAGCATATACACAGGGGAGCTGAAGCCATGGAGATCACAGAATTTGCCCAGGGATCATGGGCAGAGGAGGAAGGGGAGCAAACTGTCCAAGTCAGGGTTTCTACTGCTGTGAAGAAACACCACGACCAAAGCAACTTGGGGAGGAAAGGGCTGATTTGGCTTATGTATCCGGGGTCACAGTCCACTGAAGGAAGCCAAGGTACGAACTCAAACTGAGTAAGAACCTGAAGGCAGGAGCAGATGAGGAGGGTATGGATGAATGCTGCTTACTGGCTTGCTCCCCATGGCTTAATCTTATAGAACTGGGACCACCAGCTCAGGGATGGCGCCACTCACAATGGGCTAAGCCCTCCCCTATCGATCACTGATTAAGAAAGTACTACAACCAGATCTGATTGAAGGAATTTTCTCAACTGAGGTTCAAATTAATGTCCTGGATGACATTAGCTTGTGTCAAGTTGGCAAGCACACAAACTGAGGGAAGAAATATTTTCATTTGAACTTGTCTCCAGCTGAGATTCTTCCGTACTCACCTCGAGACAATGGCTAGAGTCTGTCCCTGCTCCTCCCTTGATTTAAGTCACTGAAGACATCTTGATAGGATAAAGACTCTGCCTGTTAACCTTAGACGGCATGTGTGCTGAGAGCATCCACATGGAACGAGTCACAAAGGGAGGAGAAAGGAATGGGGATAAAATAGGCTACCTGCCTCTGTGATGAAATTCACTTCTCAGCTTGGACTTGGGTATTAAAGGGTCTCTATTGTAGCATTGGGAAACACCATGTATGGGTAAGTCAGAATATTAAGAAACAAACATTTATTACAGAGAAAGGGGGCCCTCAGGGCCGGAGCTCAGAATTCATAGTTCTTATTGTTCTTGCAGAGGTCCTGAATGAGTTCCCAGAATCCATGCCCAGTGACTCACAACTATAGTAACTCCAACTGCAGCTCCCTCTTCTGGCCTCCCCGGGCACTGCGCTCACAGATACATAAACTCATAGTTAATATAAAAAAATATCTTTAAGGAAAAAGAGAAAGAACTATTTTCTCCATCCTTCCAAGCTTGGAGTGAAAATATCAGTCACTTTTGGGAGCACCTTGACAGCATCAACCATGGAGAGAAAGGCAGCCACCCCCTGTCCTAGGAAGGAAACAAACTGCTTCCATCCCCCAGAGTTAAACAGGAAACACGCAAAACAGCTATGATCCACATGAGCCTTCCATGGGAAAATGCATGCTTCATCAACAGTCTGCACGGCAACTTTTTAAAAAAGCGCAGGAAGCCATGCAGCAGGAGAAGAATGGTTTTCATTCGCAGCTCACACCAGAGCCATTTTTAATCATGTGAGGATCGGTGGGTTTTTTAAAAATCTCTTGTTATTCTAAAACTTTAGTCTGTTTTTAATTAAGGCACCCACATCAGTTGAAAAATGTAGCCTATTTGCATAGAAATAACTATTGCAAGCCAAAAATCTTAATTTTAAGCCATTTTAATCACTTTCCTAGACACACTGGTAATTACTTTTGGTTGACACCAGAGAAAAGCTTTCTGGCAGCACTTGAATGCGTTCACATCCATTGAAGTTGTCCCTGATGCGGGGAGATGAGATGCCCAAGATGACTCTGGGAGTGGGCAAGTCACATTTTTCAACGGTGCCTAATAATTAGCAGAAATTCATTACCCCATGTTTGTTTGAGCCTGAACAATATCAACTTGTAATTACCGGTAGCTTAGGGCAAGGTAAATATTTGATGTGACGCTGGTAAATCAGTTTTTAGTAATGCAGAAAGTTAGCTGAACGTGTATTTCTTTAGCTTTTAATAAGATTATAAGCATTAGCAACAAAGGTGAGGTTGAGCCCTCCCCATCCGCTGCCAACAAACAGCAGGAAGGACATTGCCTAGGAACCATGAGTTAATGAACCCCTTGGGGACATGGCTGTCTGCTTGGGTTAAGAACAGGAAATTGGTTTTAGCAAATTGAATGCAGGAGAAATAGCTGCAATGACTTCATCACCAAGGTCTATCTCCAGCTCCTGAGCTGAGCTGTGGCCTAGTTTTGATTTGCATGTCTTTCTCCCTGTAAAGCTTTCCTGGTGGCTTGATAGATATTTTTAAGAGATTCTTTATGCAATAAAGAGTATGTGTGGTCCACAGCAATCCCTTCCATAGTACAGAGGCCAGAGTCGAGTATATGGGCTATTTAGCAATGAAAACACTGATATTTGTATGTGCATCTCATTCGATCCCACTACACTTAGATCTACACTAAGGAGGGCTGGTGGGGTCACCCCCATAGGAAGAAGGGGAAAACTGTGTGTCAGAGGCTGAAGGCGCAGACATGAGGCCATAGTGGTGAACCAGGCAGAGAACACAGCCCTCTAACCCTAGTGTAGGACTCTTTCTATGACCCTAAATTTACTTGATGGTCTGCGTCCAGAAGTAATGGCTTCAGTACTAGAGGCAACTGTTCCAGGGGATTGGTCCATTGCACGACACAAACAGGCGCCGTGACAGCAACTGTCTATAACTCTCCACACAGCTAGTCTTAACCAACTTGCCCAGCCAAAGAGAACATCCAGATCTCTGGTTAAACATTATTTTTTGTGTCATTTATGTTTCTGGAAGAAGTTAACACGGGAATCCACAGACTGGGTAAAGTAGATGACCAGCCTCAGTGTGGCAGGCTGTCTTAGTTGGGGTCTCTATTGCTGTGAAGAGACACCATGACAACAGCAACTCTTCTGAAAGAAAACATTTAATTGGGGTGGCTTGCTTACAGGTCAGAGGTTCAGTCTATTATCATCATGATGGGACATGATAGTATGCAGGCAGAGGTGGTGCAGGAGCTGAGAGTCCTTACATCTTGACTCTCAGGCAACAGGAAGTGGTCTGAGATACTAGGCAGGGCTTGACCGTGAGACCTCAAAGCCCACCTCCACGGCAACACACTTCCTCCGACAAGGCCATAGCTACTCTAACAAAGTCGCACCTCCCAATAGTGTCACTCCATTTTCTTTCAAATTACCACACAGGCCTCATCTAAGCCATCACTGAGGGCTTGAAAGGGACAGAAAGAAGAAGGCTGAGTTTGCTCTCAAGCTGGGACTCTGGTTCACTGCCTCAGCCTCCTGGTTCTCAGGCCTGAAGACCCAGACTACAGTTCACAGTGTCTCAGGTCCTCTAACTTCTCACTCCAATCTGTCTTGCTGGATGTCTACCCTGTAGACTAGATTGAGTCTTGGCATCTCTCAACCTCCATTATCACGAGAGATAATACCTTACAATGAATCTTCCCCTGGCAACATGGATAAGATGCACATATGGAGAGACGTGCAGATCCTTCTCATTGGTGTGCTGGTTTGAATTAGTAATGTTCATCATAATCCCGGGCATTTGAACACTCAGTCCTCAGTTGGTGGTGCTGTTTCGGGAGGTTCAGCTGGTGCAGCCTTGCTGGAGGGAATATGGCACTAGGTGTGGGCTTTGAGAGGGAAAAGCCTTGCTTACTTCCAGTTTGCTCTCTCTGCTTTGTTCTCAAGGTTCGAGATGTAAACCTTCACCCTCCTGCCCAGCCACCATGCCTGCCACTTGCTGCCTTCATAGCCTCTGACTCCCTGAATCTGTAAGGCAAAACTGAACTTCTATTCCTGGCCTTGGCTACACTGTTTTATCACAGCCAACAGAAAAATGCCTCACACGGTCAGTATTGCATGTCATGTTCATGCAGTTAGTTAAGAGAAATAGGAAAAGCAGGATAAAAAGGAAAAAAAAGTAGGGTACACTAATGCATCCTCAAACATATATCAGATTCCTACTTAAAAAAAAAAATTCCAGTTCAACCTCCTCTATCCAAAAACAACCAGGGTTCCATGTTGCCCACCAAGAGCCTGGTATCAGGGTCTTCATCTTACCCTTCCCTACTAGAATCCGGTCAGAGCGAATTGCTGTTCTCTCCAGAACGTGTCCTGGGTATTCTCGCTCCTGTGCTGTCCTCTTGGTGTTTCCTCTGCCATTGCTACCCTTTGCTCTGTGCAGCTTCTCTGAAAAGCTGTCTCCCCACGGGGTCTTCTTCCCCCTGTACCCTCATGGCCAGGCCTTTGTTATGACTATTCTCTTCCTGGCTCCTGACCAGATTAGGGTAGAAAAAGCTATCAAATTCCACAGGTTTTTTGTGTTTGAGGCCTTCTGGGGGACTAGAACTCTGTGTGTTTGTCCTGGACTACATCCTCTACAAACCTGGAAAAGAATGATTACAAGCTTTCAGTCAGCGAAAAACATTACACGTGTTCTCTCTCTCTCTCTCTCTCTCTCTCTCTCTCTCTCTCTCTCTCTCTCTCTCTCTCCCCCCTACTCCCTTCCTCCCCGCTTGTTAATGTGTACTGTATTGGAAAATCATAAAGCCCTGTTTGAGCTCACTGGAAAGCTGGCTCTGGAACTGGGGTTGGCCCTGCCCCTACTCATTTTATACAAAATCATATTTGACTCAAAACGCCCTTCGAGGCCCTGTGTCTGGGGATGGGCTGCTCCCCATTAACTCTGACAGGAAGGGAAGAAAACAGTAAAATTGCCCAAGAGTAAAAATACCATGCTTTTGAGAGCAGTTAAAAGGTCAACTATTTCCAGTGGATGTTGCTATAGTTTATCCTGAGATAGAATCATGCCTACAGGAAGAACAAGAGAGAAGTTCAGCCATGGGGCTAGCTGTTAGGGATAGTTGGGTTTCTTTCCCTGCTGACTCCTATGATGTTGCAAAGGGCGTGTGTCTTAACCAGCTCCTAATCAAGAAAAGCTTTTTAAAGTTTTCCATGTCCTTACACTTTCTCATCCAGTTCACGTCGCTCATTTGTTGAGTAAGGGAAGGAGAGTCACATGGCATGTCATACTAGTCCCTCTTGGGGCCATCTGCTTCTAGAACACCCCATGGCTCCACGGATTATCAGTAAGTTCCTGCAGACCCGTGGGAGATTCCATTAAGAGGAAAGACCAGGAAGAGCCACAGAGAGCAGCACAGTGGCTTCACAGCCTCCAGGAAAAGGTCTCCCATCTGATCAAAAGGTCTGGCTCCTTGGTTCCACCTGGGTGGCCCTGGATCCGAGCTCCAATCGATAAGAAGAAATAAATAATGTAAAAACGGAACACTGAGATGAAACGGAGTGATTCTATCTTTTGTGAGAAATAAATAACACCTTACCAAAGCACACAAAGAATGAGACGTGTCAGGGAAAAATTATTCTAGAACAGACAGAATAAAACACTTTTAAAACAATCGCCCAAACAGAGCATGACAAATTTGAGCTATTCCCATTCTGTTTCTTCTGCTATCCATATGCACCTTAAATCACTAAGTGCTTTCTTGCATATACTCCAAATGTGGACTTTTCAAGTAGCAGAATATATGTATTTAATGTACAAGGACAAACACGAATCCCCCCTCCCATCAGATTACAAGGAAATGAAATGAGGTAGGATCATCATCAATATGTCATATGGGTTTACCAGAAAGCAAAAGCCTGGCTGTAGGTAGCAAAAAAACGTTTGGGACGGCTAAACCCACCGGGTAGGTCCATCCATACTCACAGCAGAGACAAATGAAATCAATGAGACGCTGCTGCATCTGATCCAAGTCTAGGCCCTCTCAGCCCTCAGGACACAGGCTGGAGCCGATTCACCCAGTGTAGCTTTTGCAGCCACAGGGGTTGAATCCATTAGCAAAAACAATATAACAGAAACATTCTAGTAACTTGGAAATGCTATGTCATCTATTTTAACCGTCCAAGCGTGTTTTGTAGAGGCTTGGTGTTGAAATAGGAGCGGCAGGGCTGCGTCCCCGGCACCCGACCGCCCGCATGGCTAGCTTATGCCCAGAAATAATTACACGGAAACTGTATCCTTTCAAACACTGCCTGGCCCATTATCTGGAGCCTCTTATTGGCTAGCTCTTACATATTGTTCTAACCCATTTCTAATATTCTATGTAGCCCACGAGCTGGCTTACCAGGGAGGATCTTAACCTGCGTCTGTCTGGAGCGGGAGAATCATGGCGACTCCCTCACTCAGCTTCTTTTTCCCAGCATCCTGTTCTGTTTTCTCCGCCTACCTAAGGGTTGGCCTATCAAATGGGCCTAGGCAGTTTCTTTATTAATAAGAAATCACTCCCACATCAGCTTGGGAGATGGCTCAGCAGTTAAGAGCATGTAAGGTTTTCTGGTTTGGTTCCAAGCACCCTCATTAGGCTGCCCATCTCTGGGGTAACCAGAGCCCTCTTCTGGCCTCCGCAGGCTCCTGCATGCATCGTACCTGCCCCCATACATCCATGCAATTTAAAAAAAATCAACTACTTCATAGAATTCCAATGCTTGAAAAGAGATCGCAGAGTTAGAACAGACTAAGAGTTGTATTTGGGGAACGCAGTGGAGTCCTTCCTGCCGGCAATCTCACCTGGCAGACAGGGACTAGGGGGACCCCGGGATGTACGAACTCTGCCTGCTAATGAGTTCCCCTTTTTGCGCATGGGGATGTCTCCCCAGTGTGGGGTTAGTGTTCCACAAGTACATCAACTCTTACTTGTAAAAAAAAAAAAAAAAAAAAAAAACGCTCCAATTAGCGCCAAATCTGCTACTGAGGCAGAACGTTTGCCTTTGGAGTGCTTGGAAGAAATACCATAATCCTGATTGCCCCAATCCACAGGCTGGCTGGCCGCACTGGCTGCTGCATCGTCAAAAAGACCTAGAACTCAGGAGCTACGAAATTTCCTGCATCCTTTCAAGACATGTGACAGATTAACCCCCAAGGAAGTAACGAAAAACTCATTTTTCAAAACCTATCCTTCCACTAGCCACTTCTCATCATGTCTTTTTAAAAAATGATTTGTGACCAAAAGTTCTTTCATAAAAATTATATACATTTCAGTCTGCCTCACGATTGATAGCAACAGCCAATCCTAATAAGCCTAAATGTGGATGATATGCCTTCTTTTCCCCACAGAAATGCAGAGATTAGCTTTTCTTATAAATTCATGATAATGGCCATACTAATAGTTTAAATACATAATTTTAATTAAAGCTAAGATATACTACACATTTTTTTATTTCTTGCTAACCAAACTAATGTGAGAGTCCCCTCTGTGTGCCGTGATTACCATTAGTGAATAAAGAAACTGCCTTGGCCTGTTGATAGGGCAGAACTTAGGTAGGCAGGGAAGATGGAACTGAATGCTGGGAGAAAGAAGGGCAGAGTCAGAGAGATGCCATGATCCACTGCCAGAGATAGATGTGCTGAAATCTTGCTGGTAAACCACAACCTCGTGGGGATACACAGATTAATTGAAATGAGTTAAATTAAGATGTAAGAATTAGCCAATAAGAAACTAGAGCTAATGGGCCAAGCAGTGTTTTAATTAATACAGTTTATGTGTGATGATTTTGGTTCTGGTTGCCCAGGACAAAGAAGTGGCTCCCTCCCCCAACACCAAACATATGAAAAAATAAAAGCCAATAAATAAATAAACAGATTTTCAACATAGTTGTTTCTTTTTGGTTTTTCAAGACAGGGTTTCTTGGTATAGCCCTGGATGTCCTGAAACTCCCTCTTTTGGTAAGATTGTCATTTTTACTATGTTAATTCTACCTACCCAAGAGCATGGGAGATCTTTCCATTTTCTGGTCTTCTTCAATTTCTTTCTTCAAAGACTTAAAGTCTTTGTCAAGTAGGTCTTTTACTAGATTGGTTGCCAAGATATTTTATGTTATTGTAGCTATTATAAATGGTAATATTCCTCTGATTTCTTTCTCAGCTTCTTTATCATTTGTATATATGAAGGCTACTAATTTTTTTAGTTGACCTCGTATCATACCACATCACTGAAGATGTTTATCAGCTGTAGGAGTTCCCTGGTAGAATTCTTGGGGTCACTTATGTATACTATCATATCATCTGCAAAATAGTAAATGTTTGACTTCTTTTCCAATTTATATCACCTTGATATCCTTTTGTTGTCTTATTGCTCTAGCTAGAACTTTAAGAAATATGTTAAATAGTTGTGGAGACGGTGGACAGCCTTGTCTCATTCCTGATTTTAGTAGAATCACTTTGAGTTTCTCTCCATTTGATTTGATATTGGTTGTCAGTTTGCTGTATATTGCTTTTATTATGTTTAGATACATTCCTTGTATCCCTGATCTCTCCAATACCTTTATCATGAAGGGATGTTGGATTTTGTCAAAAACTTTTTCAGCATCTAATGAGATGATCATATGGTATTTTTCTTTCAGTTTGTTTATATGGTTGATTACATTGATAGACTTTCGTATGTTGAACCATCCCTGCATCTCTGGAATGAAGCTGACTTGATCATGGTGGATGACTTTTTGATGTGTTCTTGGATTCAATTTGCCAGTATTTTATTGAGTATTTTTACATCAATGTTCATGAGGGAGATTGGCCTGTAATTCTCTTTCTTGGTTGAGTCTTTGTATGGTTTGAGTATCAGGGTAACTATAGTCTCATAGAAAGAGTTTGTCAATCTTTGTTCTGTTTCTATTTTGTGAAACAATTTGAGGAGTGTAGGTATTATTTCTTCTTTGAAGTTCTGATAAAATTCTGTCCTAAAACCATCAGGCCCAGATTTTCTTTTTTGAAGCTTTTGACGACAGCTTCTATTTGTTTGGAGGTTATAGGTCTATTTAAATTGTTCACCTGGTCTTGATTCAATTTTGGTATGTGGTACCTATCAAGATAATTGTCAATTTCTTTTACATTTTCCAATTTTGTGGAGTAAAGGTTTTTGTAGTGTGGCCTAATGATTTTCTGGATATCTTCAGTGTCTGTTGTTATGACCCCCCTTTTCATTTCTTATTTTGTTAATTTGAATGTTCTCTCTCTGCCTTTTGATTAGTGTGGATAAGGGTTTGTCTATCTTATTGATTTTCTCAAAGAACCAGCTCTTTATTTCATTGATTCTTTGTATTGTTTTCTTTGTTTCTATTTTATTGATTTCATCTGTCAATTTGATTATTTCCTGTCATCTATTCCTCCTGGGTGATTCTGCTTCTTTTTGTTCTAGAGCTTTCAGGTGTGCTGTTAAGTCACTAGTGTGAGATTTCTCCAAATTCTTATGTAGGCACTTAGTGCTATGAACTTTCCTCTTAGCACAGCTTTCATAGTATCCCACAGGCTTGGGTATGTTGCAGCTTCATTTTCATTGAATTCTAGGAAGTTTTTAATTTCTTTATTTCTTCCTTGACCCAGGGGTGATTTAATTGAGCACTGTTCAATTTCAATGAGTTTATAGGTTTTCTGCAATTAGTGTTATTGAATTCTACCTTTAAACCATGGTGATCTGATAAGATGCAGGGAATTATTCCAACTTTTTTTGTATCTGTTAAGGTTTGCTTTGAAAATGTGGTCAATTTTAGAAAAGGTTCCATGAGGAGCTGAGAAGAAAGTATATTCTTTTGTGTTTGGATGGAATGTTCTATAAAAGTCTGTTAAGTTCATTTGAGTCGAGATATTTGTTATTTTTCTTATTTCTCTGTTAAGTTTCTGTCTAGTTGTCCTATCCATTGGTGCTTACCCAACTCTTCCTCCAACTGGTGCCGGCAGTGACTTTGCCTCTTGGTCCAATCCTTGCAGCTGCTGCCAGTGTCTTAGGGAGCCCCTGAGGTCTCTCTTGTGCAGCTGCAGCCTTGGTTCAGAGTTCCTCTGAGGTCGCAGAGGAAGAAAGTCAGGAGGAGCTTGGGGATCCCAGTGTGCCTTGTAGCTCACAGCATCTGGAGGGAGGAAGGGGTTGGAGCAGCCTATTTGCTTGAAGCTTACCTGCTAGCTGGCTAGAGACGCTGTGGCAGGTGAGGGGAGAGACCCAGGGTTTTGCCTGGGTACTGAGGTCCTAGAGAATGTGGTGTCCAACTGGCTGGCTGATCACTCACCTCTTGGTCTGCTGTGTGCAGCTGCAGCCTGTGGTTCAGGGTCCCTCTGAGGTCACAGAAGATGGGTGGGTTTGGGGGCGGAGTGGGCCTTATAGCTTACAGGGTCAGATGGATGAGGAGTGGGGTGCTGGAGCAGCCTACCTGCAGGAAGCTTGCCTACTGGCTGGCTAGTGAAGTAGGGGCAGGTGGGGGAGGGGCCTGGGGTTTTGCCTGAATACTGAGGGCCTAGAGAGTGGGGTGCCCAGTTGATTGGTCCTCTGTGTCCACACTTTTTTCTTAAAGACAGGTTAAAGCTAAGCAGGCTAAGTACACAGAACGGTAGCAGACTTTGCTCCAGAGTCTGCCAAAGGTTCAAGGCAAGAGGTATTTTCAGAAAAACTATTACCACACAAGTAGATGAAAATAATGAAAAATTTAAAGCAATATATGAGAAATTAAGTTTGACAAAGAGATCGAAATAATTTTAAAAAAATCAAATCTTAGAGATGAAGGACTGAAATGGAAAACACAATAGAAAACTTCAACCGTAGACTCTATCCGGATTCAGGGAGTGGAGGGGGTGGCAATGTGAAAATAGAAATTATCCAATCAGAGAACAATAAGGAAGGCAGTCTGTGGGAATCAAGCGACATCATCAAGAGACATAAAATATACACAAAACCAAACTCTTCTTGGACAGCAGAGGCAGGAGAATCACAAGTTTGAGAGTAGTCGGGGGCTTCATACAAAGGTTCAACAACAAGAAAAGAAAGGAAGGAAGGAAGGAAGGAAGGAAGGAAGGAAGGAAGGAAGGAAGGAAGGAAGGAAGGAAGGAAGAAGCACTCCAGGAGGTATCTTTAAAAAAAAAACAGTAACTGGAAATTATCCAAACTTGGGAAAATATTCAACCCTGGGGTCAGGAAGTTAAGAAGTCTTCAATTGAATTCAGCCTGAGAAGTAGCCACACCAAGACAGGATTGCTAATGGGAATTCTCAGAGTGAAACCAGAGGTTTGCAGTTAGTAGCTTAAAAGCTACCAAAGCAGAAAGCTCAGAGGTCAAAATAGAACATTACTGTTGGTGCGTGACGCAGGGGCTTTTATTTGTTTGTTTTGTCTGTTTGTTTTTTGAGACAGCGTTTCCTTGTGTAGCCATGGCTGTCCTGGAACTGGCTCTATCCTCCTGCCCTCGCCTCCCAAATGCTGGGATTAAAGGCCTGTGCCACCATCCATCCTGGAAATGGTTCTTTCCTTAGGATGAGACTCTAAGGACAAAACAACTAAAAACAGGTAAGCTAAAATAAATTGTCAGATGATATATATTACAAAACAATATAAACTCTAGGATTAGAGAGCTGGCCCAAGTAGAACTTTGTAAGCCTGTGAACTGGAGTTCTAATCCCTGGAACCCACGTACAAGCCAGAGGCAGCATGCACAATACAGGTACTGCACATGTCTGTAACCCGAGCACTCAGGAGGCAGGGAGGGCGAATCCTGGGACCAACTGGCTAGCTAAAACAGCCTAGGAGAGAATCAGCAAATTCTGGGTTCAGCAAGACACCCTGCCTCAAGAGTGGAGGGTCATCCAGGGCAACACCCACATAAACCTCGGTCCTCTGAACACACGTAACACACATGCACACACATCTGTACATATATGTGTGACCATGAAAGACCTGTAGAAAAGCCAGTCCGGACCGGAATGCTTAGAAAGGATTTCCTAGCCTCTTTCTTCCTCGGTGCTTACGCATCTCAAGAAGGACAAGGATTTGGTTTATCATACTTTCTCTTTGTGTGTTGTTATTTGGTTGGTCTGTGGGGACCTATGAAGGGGGAGGAAGAGTACTCACACTTTATTGCTGGGCGTTTTTCTAAAATTAATCTTCACAAGGGCAAAAGAATCACACGCGAGTGCTTACATTGGGCATTCAGTCACGGTACTGATTTCAGTGCTCAAACAGGGCCTTCTTTGGGATTCAGAAAAGACTACTGTATGATATTGGATCAAGACTGCATGTATTAGTCGGCACTTCCCTTAATCAGCCTGATAGTTACTATTGGCCTGACAAGTGCTTATGAATTATGGCATTGCTTTTGGCAAAACTATTTATCTGCGTGACACAACGTGTCACTTTTGAACTTCAACTTGACACCCATAAAATTACATTTTCATCAGGCTGAAAGATCAAGCCTCTGTGCGGGCTCACTTGGGTCAACATTTGCAGAGGCCCAGATTTACCACTTGAACCAGAAACCCTCTGCGAATAATTCCGAGCACTGATGTTTGATAGCCTAGGGCACAGATCATCATTTCTGAGCAGAAGTGTCAACGCCGAGCACATTTCCCTTCTGCATACAGGATGACTCACTCCTGAGCCACTCATTTTAAACTCAACGGGGGGGGGGGGGGGGACTCACTTTGTGGTACTCCGGAGGAGAGCAAACAGCTTCTGTTGAGCTCCCTCTATTTCTTCCAGGCAGGAAAGATGCATTGCCTCTGCTGCCAGAGGGTTTCCACGGGGGTAACACCTGCCACAATTGCGGGTGATTCAAATTCGACCTTGATTTTAGATTCTCTGAGGTTAAGTGGTGAAGTAGAGAGTTCAGGATGGACAAGCGATCGAGAACTGAGTTAAGACTGACTAGTCCTCAAGTCATCTCAAAGTAACCTCACATGGCATTGATGTGTCCCACCCAGCCTCGGCTTAGCCTCCTGGGAGTTGGTTTGGTCTTTTTGCTTTGTTTTATTTTGTTTTGTTTTTAGAAAAACTAGCACATTTGGACATTTCACCCCAATAAGCAGATGTCAAGTTTAGCATGCAAAGAAACGCCTGCTCAAGAAAATGACCCCATGTCCTGCTTAAGGCCTCTGAGCAGAAACCATCGGCTCCAGTTATAACTACACTCTCCCATCTCAAGGACCGTTGACAAAGCTCAGCTCCCCCCCCCCCCCATGCCGCTTTACTGGCTGTCTTTAAATGCTCTTCAGCTCTGTCTGTGGACCACATCTTTCACAGCAAGGATGGTAAATGCTGCTTGGTACAGCAGAGTAATCTTCGTCATCTGGCCAGAGAGCATACCAGCTCTGAGTGTATTTTGCGTGAGAGCGATTTGTTAGTTCTAAACATTTCCCAGGGAAAAGTGAAGGGAGCACCGGGTCCTGTGGGTTCCTGGGACGAATGGAGAAGCTGTTATTAGCGGCGGAACTTTAAGGCAAACCTTTGGAAAGTGCACACTGCCCTGGAAGGCACCTTCAATTAGAATGTTATTAGCGGTGTTGACTGATGTGACCATAAAGGTAAAAGAGAAAGTACCTGGGAGGTTAGAGATGTCTCCAAGGACCACTCAGATCTTACCAAGATGATATTAAATTCTTGGGAGAGGGTTGGACTTAGTGTCAAAAAATTGAGCACACACAAGCATCTGTCATGGACAACATTTGTTATAAAGCAGCTGGGGTCATATCGGTACAGATGCGTAGCATGCCTAATGTTAAATAGCATAATGTTGACTTCGACGTTGGGTGGTTGAGATTGCGGATGATGCTTTGTATGAGTAGCAGAAGATTCGTTTGGTTTAACTTAATAGCGAAGTATAGCCCTCAGCTCATGTAACTGGAAAGTGCAGAGACCACGAAGGGTGGAGTCCAGGCTTGTGTGTAGTTTCCACTATGTCACAACGCATGTTATTTCTTTCCATCTGTCTTCTATCCTTCTCCAGACTCAGTTTATCCCAAGCCCGGGTCTCTCATCCAAGTAACTTCTAACACTGCCTGCTTCCTAACTGAGGCTCAGGGGCCAAAGGATTTCTTCGACCATGCTAGATGACTAGATTTCAGATCACTTTGGAGAACAGATTACCACATAAAAGATCTTTCTTCATGAAGTTGTTGGATTTCCTTTCTCTTTTAAATTCCAGGCCCTTTAGTGATTCTTATTTAAACTTTGAAGAAGTAGTCAAAATATGTCAGTACCCTTAAATTTTTTACACAATGTTCTGGCCTCTGTAGGCAAATGATCTCATCCCCAAACCACAGTCCAACCAACCAGCTGCCTCACTAAAAGGAATAAGGAAAGATAATTTTCTGGACTCTGATAGTAGGAGCCCATTCTGTCCACTCAGTTTCCCACGTTGATCAATTCTGAATTTTGGGGGTGTGTTTATTTAAAGTATTACTATTAAGGATGTGAACATCAGAAAGGGCTCAGCGATTCTTAGTAGAAAGTGAACTGGAGCTAGTGGACAAGGTGCTGAGAAAGCACCAAGACCTGGGTTAGAATCCGCAGCCACCCCTCAAAAGCTGGGTGTGACGGGGCATTTGTCTGGAACTCCAGACGGCAAGGGAGAGCAACGACCAAGGCGATTCTAGGACCACACCTACCAGCCAGTGTTGCCAACACAGTGAGCTCCAGGTGTAGTAAGAGAACTTGTCTCAAAAGCAAGATAGAAAACAACTGAGGAAGACATTAACCTCTAGTCTGTGGCCTCTACTTACACACACATTTAAGAAAAATAAAAACTTTGAAGAAATTTTTGGAAAGCTTCATATGAGGTTATAAGATTAGACTTGGAAATGGATACTAGTTGATTAGCATTAATTAATTGATTATCATTAATTCTATCTCTTTAACAGAGGTCAAATAACAGTAACTTAAATAAGACAAATTGTTTATTTCTCCTGTGGGAAGAAACAACAGAAAGCTTGAACTGTTTTAACAAATTCCTTCTTCCTGTTGTTCCACCAAGATGACTTCATTTTCTTCTCACTGGCACCACACTGGCCCACAGAAAAGACAGAGAAAGTTGGGAGTGAGTGTCTTCCTGTTAAAGATGTCGCCTTAAAGTCGTCATCACCAAGGTCCCTCCCACCTGGCCAAATTTAGTGATGTGATATCTCTAGCTGCAAGAGAAGCCTAGGCTCACACTTGGGATGTGTGGGGACCAGTCCTCAAAAGGAGAATGGCTATTGAAGAATCTGGCAATCTTCCAAGGGAGCCAGGAAGTTCTGGGTGGCCAAGAGGCTAGGGAAATAGTAATTCTGAGGATGAGCACTCTGCCAAAGACCCACCATTGACTTGAGACTTTATTCCTGCTGACAGTGGTAACTTCTAGCTGCCCTTATCTTTCAGTTACCTGCCTGTAGGCCAGGCTCCTGAGACACAAGATCTGGTTGTCCAAGCCTAAACCGTGTGCTCCTGGCCTGGCATCCGCGAGTGTTGAGATGCAAATGCTGTTACCCATCAAAACTGCTGACGGAGGCTTCCCCAAGGATGAGAAGGGAGACTGGGATGGATTAAAAAGATCGCTTACACTACAGGTAAGGATAAAGATAATGAGGTAAGATCCTTCTCATCTTGTTAATCTGTTTAAATTACATGAATCTTGGCGTTGTGGTGGTTCAGGTTTGTGGTCTGTTCACTACTAACTAGTAAGAGCCATGAAATCCGCTAACTTCCTTAAGAATTTTATAGAAATATTTGAGGAAAACAGTCTATGAATCAAAGTTTTTGTATTCCTGTAACTACAGGGTTCATACATGGGTGAAAAAATGTTTTTTCTGGTTTGTGTGTGTGTGTGTGTGTGTGTATACATGATATGTGGGTGCTTGTGCCACAGCACAAATGTAGAGGTCAGAGGACAGCTTTGTGGAATCAGTTCTCTCCTTCCACTTCAAGTGGGTTGCTGGAATGAACTCAGTCTTTAGGCTTAAACTATAAGCACCTTTTACAAGCTGAGACATCTTGTCATGAAGAGACTTTCTATTTGTTCCAGAAAGGATCATTGTCTCTCATCTAAGGCCTCCAGATGCTCTTGACTACTAACTGATGCCATGAGAATCGGTGTAGTACTGAAAGCAATCTACAGATCCAGTGCAAGCCTAGCAAAAGTCTAGAGTCATTCTTCCCTGGAAAAAAAATCCTAAATTCATTCAGGAAATAAAAAGACTCCAAACACACAAATCAGCCGTAAGTAGAAAGAGCAATGCAGAAGGCATCATAATACCTGGTCTCAAACTATACTACAGAGCCACAGTAACAAAAACAGCATAATGCTAGCACAAACCCAGACACAGGATAGAATAGAGGACCCAGAAATAAGTCCGCATTACTACAGGCAATCTTTGAAAAAAGAGTCAAATGCATATGTGGGGGTGGGGAACATCCTCTTCAACAAATGGTGGTGGGAAAATTGCATTCTCACGTGTGGAAGAATGAGGCGGAAGGAGGGAGGACAGCGGCGGGGCAAATATAGACAAAGCTTAATGATATAAATGTATGAAAACATCACAAAGAAGGGGTGGGAACAGGGAAGTGTCTGGACACAATAACACCAGAAGCCACAATTTCTCGTGGTCTCTGTACTTCCCTCCAGCCTAATGTCAAAGCCTTGACTCTTGGGGCAAGCAACACTTCTGAAGTTAATCCAGATTTTGGAAAGAGGTTTGTGAGCAGGTGCTCAGAAGATGCTGGAAGGTTCTGGGAATTCTTGCACTGCTTCCTGAATCTCTTCCAGTTACAGTGGATGGGAATAGTCGAGCTGGTAGAACCCAGAGGAGAGAAATGAGTGTGTGCAAGATAGCAGTTTAGAAGTAGGGACACAGGGGGCAAAGGCCAAGTGACGAACAGTTAGCAGCCTGGAGGGCCCTGGGGGTGACAATTACCTCAAAACAGACCAGCACCTCACTAGTCACAATGCAGACAACAGGTCACAACCAATGGCCTCCCCACCCCTCCAAGCAGCTACTTCTGATAGAAATATAGAAATATCCTTGATAGCTTTTAAGAACTCTGTTAACATGGCATACCTTGTGTGCCTCCTTCTGGTCAGTGTTTCATCTTGTTTTAGAAGACAGATTACTGATTTTTCAGAACTTAAGACATAAAAAATATCTTGCTAAAGAAACAGTCGTTGGAAATAATAACCTTCCTCCTCCCCCCCAAAAAATGGAGTAGCTGCTAGACTTCTGTCTCAGATGTTTCTTTATTTCATAAATGCAGTGCTTTCAGTTAGTATTTTCTTTGTTTGATCTCTAAGAGTTCTATCTTTAACACAGAAATAAAACCTTTAAGATGAGAGAGAGAAAGATCGCGTCCCAGTCAACCAATAGGTTTTATGAGTAGGTTAGACTCTACAGCAATTCCAAGTGTGCAGAAAGGAAGACCATTGCTCTAGATCCCTTTGTACCAGCATTTCTAGAGGAAGACAGTCTTATCACTTAGGATAAGACAAGCTTCCACAGAAAAGGACAACCTCATGTGTGCTGCAATATTTAATTAATATTCCAGGCCTCCAGGCACTACAAGCCAATGGTACCTCATTACAATACACATTATAGTCATCTGTTGTAAAAATAACAAAGATTGTCCCATATTTTTACCTGTCCCCTGAAGGAACAACTTTGCAATAAACAGTTTACAATCTAGCAGAGAAGCAACTCCACAGTGGAGGAGTAATCGGCATAGCCTGGGAAGGGCAGTGTCGGCAAGCAGTGCATGAATGAGTGGAAAAATAGCTGGACCCTGAACACGGCCATAGACAGATCCTGATAGAGGCTGGTGAGCAGAGACTGGGGTACAGACCTCCTGGGCCAGAGTGGATGTAAATATCATGTGCGGTTGGATTTTCTCACCCTGCTACCCTGTGTGACTTTAGATATGGTAGCTGCTTCCCACAGCTCTCCATTCTTAATCTCTGAAGGGGATTACACGTAGAGTGGTTCTGGGGTACTAGAAAACTTAACACAGGGTTTAATGCTATATACAGTTTACGAATAATAAATGATTAAGTGTTGTTATTATTATTATTAACTCATTGCTACTCTACTTGTTGGAAGCATATTGATTTTATGATGAGAACGGAGTGGGCAGACGAGATGTGGAGAGCAGCGTGCACACAGGGAATCCGGGTGTGGAAACGGCTGGAATGAAAGGCCAGTCCTCCCCAGCGCCCGGTCTCTACACTTGTTTACAGCAGCAGGGGGCGGGAAAGACTCTCATTGGGTAAGAGCACTGACTGTTCTGCAAGGGGACCTCAGTTAAAATCCTAGCACTCACAGGGCAGCTCACAACCACCTGCCACTCCAGCCCCAGGGATCCAGCACCCTCTTCTGGCCTCTGTAGGTACTACATGCATGTGGGGCACAGAGACCGGCAAGCAAAACGTGGGTATGTATAAATAAATAAATCTTTAAAAAGGAAATTAAAGCAGCAGGTGACAATCAAGATTTCAGTACCCAGATCACATGTCACTCAAAGGCCTCAGAACAAAACTTGTGCCATGATATTGACGGTATTTACAAGTTAGAGACGTAATTACAGATATTGTTCACATTTTCTTTAAATTAATATATTATAACCTGCTCATTTTAAAAATCTGTCTTATTTCTATAATTTTCATGAATTTTTGAAACAATTGAAAGCAAAATAAATACAGAAAACTGGAAATTCTTTAATAAATTCTTATCATGAGTTAACATTTATAAGCACCCTAATTTTGCCCTTAATGTCTGCCCTCAAATGACCAGCAATTCACAAGAAGCAGTGAGACTTACATGACACCTTCCCTAAAAGATTATGTTCATTCTGGGGCAGGAGTAGTAGCGCCTCATGGCCAGGGAAGCGAAGGGCAGAGGAGGCCAGCGCTCCTCCCCCTCCCCGCCCCCTCCCCCCTCCCCCCCCTCTGACGGAGCTCAATTCTTCACCATCATTTTTCATGTTATGTTCTATCAAAGAGATTTACTTCCCGTGTTGGGTAATTATTTGAACTGGGTTAAAATAAAAAGCCACTCATTTATTTAAGACAGGTTTTTAAAGCATTACTTCAAATTCCTTTCTGAGTTTATCACGCTGCTGTGCATATAAAGCGCAATAAATACTGGTTGACGCGATCCATTATGCAAAGTACAGCGCTGGCTGCCGGCTGCAGAGACAGTCTGTCCATGGAAGCGTGCTCCTGCCTCGCAGGAGTTAGGGGCATACTGGACAAAACGAAGGATAAATTAGCAGCAACGGTCGTGGTTGGTTTAGATTTGGATCCAGTTTAACGTAGACCTTGTCTATGAGTAAAACTGCAGAAAAACGACCGTTTTGAGAGTAAATTAATTATATCAAGCTGGTGACTTAGAAGGGCATCATTTCAGCAATGAGTTTGCTTTGTTTTGATTTACTTTGCACCCAGAGGAGATTGTATAATGGGAGATAAATGAGCACCTAACCCCCTGTACTGGTCAGTTTGGTTACCACGACACAGACTGGAAAAGGGCACACAGCTGAGGAACCGCCTCCATCCCAGTGACCCAGAAGTCTGCGCCGCCGTATTTTCTTGATTAACACTTGATGGGGAGGGCCCGCCCGGGGGAGGAGAGGGGCGGGAAGGCCCCGCCCTACCCCCTGCCCCGCCCACTGTGGGGCTGGGTTGTAGAAAGCAGGTTGAGCAAACCACGGAAAGCAAGCTAGTAAGCGGCCTTCCTCAATGGTTCCACTCCTGCTCCTGCCTCCAGGTCCGTGCCCTGACTTCCCTTCAGGACAGACTGTGAGCTGTAAGCGGTTGGGTGAAAATAAGCCCTTCCCTCCCAGCGTTGCTTTTGGTCACCATGACAACACAGCAACAGAGAGGCAGACTAGGACAGCCCCCTTTTCTCGCTAAGATTTTAGACGCTCTTCCTCCAAGACTTAGCTACAATAATAATTAAAAGCTACCTTCTCCTAAGCGCTCACGTCACACCCTGAGCAGTACAATACCTTCTCCCTTCTTCCCCTCTTTAATCGCCCCAAGATCCCTCTTATGTAACTAAACTAGGACTCAGAATAGTAAGTGGCCTACTCAAGGTCACACACAGTTTATGAGCGTCTGGGCCAAGATCTAAGCCCTGAACTCTATAGCCCACGCGGGAGTCCAGTGAGACTGCCTCTCACGTGATGCAACCAGCAGGCCAGCAGGTGAATCACAGGCAGGTATGTGGAAGAGCCAAGTATCATCTCCTCGGTCTCAACTATCACAGGCATCATCGTCAGGCACGGACCCTGACCTCCCACCTCCCCATCTCTACTTTGTGTAAAGCAGTGGGTGAGGCTATGGGAAATAGTTTTCCTGCACAGTTCTTTGCAAACTATTTGGAAAGGCAAAGGGGGGGGGGGGACAAGCAAATACACCTGGATTCAACAAATAGTTACTATTTGTAGAGTTCTCCTCTCTTCTGTTGAAAACACTCTGAACTGTGTTTTCCTTGGAAGGAAGCTGGGCGGTGAGAAAACCGTGGTAACTGTGGAAAGTGTTCCTTTAAATGCTTGTAGGTTCGCAGACCTGTCAGCCAGATCATAGCCACGCAAATGGCTCCGGGAAGGTGGGTAAGTGCAAAACAGCACATTCGAATTGCTGAAAATTGGTATTTAATTTGCTGTCTGTGGTACTTTAGCAGATACAGGGAAAGGTGAGTTTTATAAGAGCAAAATAAAGATAGTGTCATTCCCGTGATACTCAAGTGCAACCCGCTACCTCGAGGGCCGGATCTGCACAAGTTAGTCATCAGCTAATCCAATAATCTGACCACCTGCATTAACCTTTTCACTTTTCCTGTAACCACATAACCCTTGGCTGCACAGAAAAGAAAGACTGTTAATCCTCTGTACACCAGCTCCCTCGCGCAGAACAAAAGAAACTCTCAGTCTCCAGGTGCAGAAGGGAAAGGAAGAGAGAGAAGCCATTGAACTGAATGCCCCTCTCTCCTTATTTAATTTTACCACACTGAATTGACTAACAAGACCAAAATGACAGGCCCATCCGATTATTAAGAATTGGCCTTATCTGTTGCCCTTCACACACCACTGGATAAATTCACTTTGGAAGGCAATGCAGATCAGAGCAATTCAAATATTTAAGTAGAATCTCCTCTCTGGGAGAGAAATGATCTTGTCATATGGTTGAAATCACCCTGCACAATGAGAAAGAAAGGACCAGCAGTAGTTGACGCTGGGACCCAAGGAACCAAAAAGAGGCCTGGAAAAAACCCAAAGAAAGAACCAGAGCTGCTTTTCAGCATGTGCGGTGGCAAAAGTGAAGGTGTCAAACATTCACCAAAGCAGCTGCTGATCATTAGGGACCTTGTGCCCAGTAGGACGGACACTGAGTTTATTGGAGTCTATGGTCAGGTTCTGTTGCCTCTCCTTGGGTGGTCTTTCTAATGTTATTTAATGGTAAAAATAAGGAGTTGACAATGTCCATCTGCCTGAGTCACTGAGAAAAAAGAAATATCAGGCAGGTAGCAGACTGCAGCAAAGTTCCTGGATTTCTAGCTACATCCTTTGAGACCTGGAGGAAAGATATTACCCAAACTCATTTAAGTGACATGTCAGCACCTAGGCGGACGGCACATGCTATGGTGGGACACGGCCAGCATGGATGGCCAGGTGTGGTTTTCATCCTCAGTCCTTCAGAGAGGACGTGACTTCATCCTTTGCGCTTTTCTGCCCCTTCCTCCTACAAATCTTGGAAACAGGCTGCCATCTTGACCACAAGGATGCCCTGTGTCTGTCAGTTATCTGTCTCTGCAACAAAATACTTGAGATGAGGAACTACAGAGAAAAAATTTATTCTGGATCATAATTTCAAGGCTTTTGGCCACTTGGCCCCACTGTCTTGGCCCTGTAGTAGGTCAGAAAGTTGTGTTGGGAGCACAGGTTGGAGAAAAGTTGTTCCCATTATGGTGACCAGGAAAAAGATCTTACTTCTACAATAGTCTCTCCCCCAGTATCACACAAGAACAAACCTCAAACAGTAATCTGCTCGCGAGGCCGGAGCCTTCACAATGCAATAGCCGCCAAAAGGCCCACATCTCTCTGGACACTGCACGAGAACCAAGCCTTCAGCATGTGGAACTCAAGGGCCATTTACGCTCCAAGTCATAGTAAGTGGTCTCGTGTGGTTGAACAAAAAGAGGAAAGAACCCTGCATCCCTGACAAGCCACCTGGAGCTGAACAGAAAGAAAAGTTTCTCTCTCGTTCATATTTTGATCTCCTATAGTGTTGTTGCTGTTTGTGTCTTTTGCTATTTTGTTAAAAGCCCGTTCAAGCATAAATCCCACTGTATTGAAATAAAATAAGGGGAGAAATGAGAGGGGATTTAGAGTTGAAATAAAGAAATCAAACCAGGCCTGTGTCGGATGCATGCTCAGGCAGACACATGCACAGACTCACCCCATCTCTGTATGTCTCTCCGACTGCCTGGATCACAGCTCCAGAGTCTGGGGGGTCTTTCCCCGGTGCTGCTCCACAGAATGTGAGCTCGGGGAAGAATCTCAGGCCACATCCACTCCCAGGGAAACCGGGGTTCCCAGAAGCTCCACCACAGGAGACGGAACCATGAGTTGGGAAGAGTCATGGTCCGTAACCACATTAGTGTAGGACCCCAGGAATAGGTTTGTTATCTGAAAATAAAAGACACAAGCCAGACAAAAAAAGAAGAGTCTGGTCCCCCAAAGCTAAGCCTGGCCTGCACTGAGTGCAATCGGAGACAATGAAAGCAGTCTGTTGCTGCTGCCATCCGCTGAGCCTCTCTGTTCAGATGCATCCAGTCCCTGCCTCCTCCAGAGTCACCAGACTCCAAATGACAGTCACTGTCTTTACCTTTGTCCCTGTCAGTCCAGGGACACACACACCAGTCCCCGCTCTGCAGATCACACTGAGCAAATCACTCAGTTTCTTCAACTTCCAAATCAGGGACTAGAAATTCTGTTACTAACAGACAAGTTCCAATGACCCTCAGATCCCAGGCAGCACCTCAAGGGAGGAACAGTGGCACTTGCTAGCCGGCCTCCCCGGGCAACAGAGGCCCTGATGTCTCACCAAAAGTTGAGATGTTACTTTGGAAACCAGTGTGCCATTTCTTCTCGCTGCTAACCTAACCACTCGTCCTCTGGTAAAGCTACGCACTGGTGCACAATAAGAACATTATATGCTCTCTCCCACGTTTCCCCCTCTTTGGCACCTCCTTCTGCCTGAGCCTCAGAACTCACATCTGTGTCTCAGTCAGGAGAGCAAAGGCAGAAGGTTTCACCCAGAGCCCTACCAGCTGAGCTCCTACGGGTCCTCAAGGTTCTACTTGCATCATCTCCTCTAGGAGACCTTGCCTCACACTCCAGGTGGCTGTAAACTCTCTCTGTGGCTTCTCGGGCATATGAGTGCATCTGTTCATTGATGCTGGAACTGCTCACATATCTGTCTCCTCATTTGGCTGCTCTGTTTTATAAAATCATGTCTCTTTCGCCACCAGCACTCCGGACATAGATACCTAGCACTGTCCATAGAGTGATAAATTCATTAACAATGAGGTAGTTGCAAGTAACCAGCTATCTAGCTAAATGAATGTCCTCCAGGAAACGAGGGATTCACAGCCAAGCTTCCCAAAACTAAACCAGGTTCTGGATATCAAGATCATCCTGGCTCAAGATTTCGTATGTAACCAGTAAAACATTAGTACATTTTCAAACAATCTTTTGTGGGTTTTTTGTGATCAGGATACTTAGGACATTCATGCACCATGGTGTGGCCATTGCACTTCTTGGTTGACGCCCAAGCAAACTGGACACATATGTCTGCAAAAATATTTGTACATGAATATTCATAGCTCTTCTATTTATAACAGTCAAAGCTGGAAGCAATCCAAATGTCCGCCAACAGATCGGTGAATGGACAAACTGTGGTACATTCCCACAACAGCAAATGCTTTGTACCGAGCAACTAAAAGGAAAAGACAGGCAATAGCATGGTAAATCTCAAAACAGAATGCTGGCCAGAGAAGAGCACATCCAAATGCAACTATCATATTATTTCATTTAAGGGATGTTGGAGAAGAGGCAAGAAGAAAGTCTTAACTAAAGTGGTTGTCTTATGTTGGGAGGTGTGACTGCACACTTAGGAATAATAACAGAGTTCTGCATCTGACTGGATAATGATGCTACAGGTGCATCATTCGTCAGACTCTCTGGCATTAAGATCTATGCATTTTAGTCTATGTAAACTCCCAGATATAGGAGAATTTTGAGTATTCTTATTTTGAAAGGGTCATCTACTCCAAGAAGTTCTGCTCTCAAGGTTTTCCTCAGGAGAGGGGAGACCACAGGTACCAGCTCTGAGCCACCACCTCAAGGGAAGACGACAGCACTGCACCCAGCGCGGTGACAGCTCAAAATGGAAGGCCTTTTAGAAATGACAATCTGTTGGGCTCCTGAGGAACCCGAGAGGCAGAGCATTGCTTGAAAGCCTTCATTAAAATTTCACTTTTGCTTGCCTGTCATAATAGATCTTAAATCAATTCTCTGATTATGAATTGCCTATTATAATATTGCTTATTACTTTTAGCTTCTTTTTTTATGAGAGCGGAGAAAAATATTTTAACTCGAGCAGGCAATCAGGGAAGTGTGATTGTAAGTAACACTGAACAAAGGCAGTTCATGGAACCGGAGTGAGCTAAGCACCATGAGAGCTGTGCATTAAGAGCCAGGCAGCGAGCTCTCCCAGTTCCTCAATGAGAAAATGCTCCCTTTTTTTTCAGTTTGCACAAAAAAAAAACTTTAATTGGCATCAGCAGTCAATAAGCTTATCTAAAATCCATATCTAATATCTGCTTTTATGACTCTTACCATTGGGCTCCCTCATTAGCGTTTTGATTCCAAGAATGCTTGATTTGTGTGCGGCTGAGAATGCACGGGTACACACAGAGACACTCACACGCTCGTCTTCTCTTGAGCGTGCTTTGGATGCAGGTCTCAGACTTACACTTCTTCGTCCTATGGCCTTGAGCAGGCCACTTAACTGTCGTCTAGCTTCACCATCAGAATTTCCTCCAGGCTCGTCACATAATCATGCATTCCGTATAGGTTGAAGCACAGAGTAGGGTCTGAGGAAATGCTAGGCAGAAGTCACCCTTTGCTGGCCGAAAAGACCTCAGCTTTGATCATCTATAGGTGAGGATGCTGATGCTTAAAGGGAAACTGGTACCCTAAAAATCACACAGATACCGGATGGCAGGGCTGCTGCCAAACCACAAACCCTTCTGCCTCCGAGACCATTGCTCTCCCCACAGCCCTGCTCTTTCCTCCTCTGCACCCAGCCTGGACTATGCCAAGTATCTGCAAATGAGAAGACACTGAGATGGGCAGAGTCAACTTCTGATTCTCTCTTCTGTAAAAGAAAAGACCTGGAACCACATGGCTGTGGAGTTAAGCAGCAATCACTCTCTAGAGGTCTGTAGGCAAATCTAAGCCGTGCACTGTGCTTGCAGGTGAGGACTGGTCTAAGATGAATGACACTACCCTCATCCTTGTGTACGACTGCAAAACAGCTGTCCAGTATTGCACGCATCTTCATCTCCTCCACCAATTATCTTTAATGTAATACGTTTATGAATTTGTGAAGTGTTTTAGATCTGGTACCACGGATTTTGTTCATATCCACCCCCAGCTTCTCCCCTAATTCTTTCGACTCCCTCCTGACTCTCTCTGGTTCTCATTCTCCACCCCTTAGAGTCCAGTTTGCACTGCCCATATACTCATGGGCATGAGGCCACCATGGGAATGTCCTGTTGTAGAACGGCGGGCTGCGTCCCACCATCTGGCCGTCCTCATGGCTAGCTTTATCCGAAATAATTACACGGAAACTGTATTCTTCTAAACACTGCCTGGCCCATTAGTTCCAGCCACTTATTGGCTAGCTCTTACATATTGATCTAACCCATTTCTAATATTCTGTGTAGCCCACGAGCTGGCTTACCAGGAAAGATCTTAACCTGCATCTGTCTGGAGTGGGAGAATCATGGCGACTCTCTAACTCAGCTTCTTTCTCCCAGCATTCTGTTCTGTTTACTCCGCCTATCTAAATTCTACCCTATCAGAGGCCAAGCAGTTTCTTTATTACTTAACCAATGAAACAACAGATAGAAAGATGACCCTCCTCCATCAATGTCATACCAGGTTTTCACCCTCTATTGGATCAGTGTGGGCAAATGTACTGAACACACGAAGGAAAAGTAGGTGTGTGAGGGGAGGGAGTCATCTCTGCAGTAGACTGGGCAATGTGTCCTTCACAGCTGATCATTTCACAAGGCATCTGAATCAAAGACTAAATAACATATTTTGCAGAAATAACCTATGGATAAAAGCTAAAGACTAATTTCAACTCTGTGACCAAAATGACAGCTATCTCCTTTCTGAACTATTAGAAGGTGCTGGCTTGTGGTGATACACTATGTAAACATGATTTATAACAACTATAGGAGATGCTAAGCACACATATGCTGTAGATTTGAAGAATAGAAACAAGATAGACAACTATGAAGAGATGAAAGAAGAGACTCAACATTATCTCTGGTGACTTAAAGATAACACGGAACAGGACCAGAAATGCAGAACTCCCAGAATAGCACGGTGGCAGGTGGAGAAGACCATACAGAGAAGGGGAGAATGAGCCAGCAGGCTCATGTCTGCACTCCAGGGAGAAGTGGGAGCACGAGGCTGCTGCCCATTTTGTCGCTTGATCCCTTTCCTGTAAATCTCACTTGCACCATTCCTGTGCAATGGTGGAGACACGTGGGCATAAACAGCTGGTTGAAGGGTTCCTCACTTCTAAAGTCCAACCAAAGGCTCTGGAGAGCCCTTCACTGCACCCAGAAAGGGACAACGCAGGGGTCCCCCCTCACTCTGTGAGCTGAGGAAGGGGCTAAGAGTGCTCAGCTGAAAGAAGAGCTCAACCAGAAGCCAAGAGGGAAGCTTCAAGCCTGAAGACAAGCTGTAGCCTCTCAGTGAGGCAGTAAACACGACTCCGGCACCAGGAGAGGATCAGATTAAGGCGTGCACTCAGTGCCAGGTTTTCATTCATCTGAAAGTGTTTTTATTGGGTAGAAAGATCCCAAAAAGCTGATGTTATGTAGGAAACAGTGTCTTCTGCCCTGACAGGACCGCCACACTCACAGATTCAGCAGCTGCAGCTGCCTGCACCAGACCTGAAGAAAATCAAGGCAGGCAACTGTTCTAGCATGGCTGGAGGAAGCCCCCACTCCTCCCTGGAATCTATGGACAGTTGATAGCTCTGGGGGGAGGGGATGTCAGTTTTCTTTATGGGCGTGGCTGCTAGGAAGTTAGCCGTACTCCAGTGGATGGCCCCACACTGAGTATATGGGCTGCACAAATTACACGCAGCAGATTTTGTTAAGCCGAGATGGGTTTGATAAGATGCCACTTTGTGCTCGCAACTCCGGCCATAATTCTCACTTAGCCTCGTGAGAGACGCACACACATGAGCTAACTTTAACACATGGTTTAAAACTGAAAGATGATAAACATTTCGTTTCTTTTTCTAACCCTCTGCAGAGGCAATAGGATGAATAACTTATTTCCAAGAAAAACATGCCGGTGCTTATATTTGCCCCAAAATAAGCTACATGCCGTGTAACAACTTGTCCCACGGGGGAGACTGTGAGTCTGTTCCACCTTGAAGGAAGGTCACAGAGTTTGAGCTCATTCTTGCTCTCTCAAAGTTGTTGACAACAGGTGTGGCTACAGACAAGAGACCCTGACCTAGGATGTGGTTAATTAGTATTCTGAGCATGGAGGTGGATCTGCTGCACCTTGACCAAAGGTCGGAGAATTCAAGTCTATTCCTGCTCCTTCAAGAAGGTTGGTAGGAGGTTCCAGAGAGTGGCCACCTGCAGGATACTTGGTCTAAAGGTGTGGTCGCTACATGTCCTGTCCAGTGGCTCCCTGCAGGATACTTGGTCTAAGGGTGTGGTCATTACATGTCCTGTCCAAACAACACAGTGCCTGACTGAGGATGCTCAGTTTATTCTCTATATCACATTATAAATGTGGACAATTTCAATATTCACTGAATTTCCCTCCTGGTGATGTTGTGTGTTTCTGTCTTTTATTTCTCTCATATCTCTGTTCCTTTTGCTTAATAATTCTAATCCTCACACTCCTACCCTGGAACATGTGAATCCCATCGTCGAGGCTGGACCCCAACACTCCCTCACTTGGCAACTTAGTAAAGAGTCAGTTGAATGAGAAGGTGAGCTGCTTAGCAGCACCCACACCAATCTTGTGTGCGCACACACCCTGCTCTCCCCTTAACCCGTGAGAGGCAAAATGTGGAAGTTTATTACATGTCAAAAGAGTATGAACAGTTTCCACGTTATATCACAGAATGTAGCCTGTGAAACCCAAATCAAAATAGTTTTTGTCTTTTATAATGCGATGTTTTATTATTCAGTAATGGTTTCATTTTGTAATAAAGCCTGTAGCTGCAATGATCTTTTAAAAGTGCTTATTAATAAAATATTAAGTATTGAATTTCTATTTCTCAAAAACGTTTTAAGATTCCCCCTCCTCCATGAGGGCTCTGGGGAGAGCATTGGCCATGCAGTGGCCTGAGTCTGCTCTCTGGAGAAGCACCTTCTTCTGGAGTCATTACTCGAAGAATTCTGGATCCAAAGCTGAGGGTTTGCTCGTGAGGCTGTAGAGAGCATGAGCCGTCATTCTAGAAGGTGTAGTCTCTGACTTCCATCAGGTAGCTGTTCTCCCGGTGTGTTTCTCATGCTGTTATGGCGGAGTTCTCATGCGCATGCTCAAAGTGACAGGAAGTTGTAGAGATTGACTCCATGAGCAAAATGTAAGGCTTCAAAAAAGTCAGTCTTACTCCATTGTCCTCACAGTAATTTCCAGCAGAATGTTTCAGATATCTCTGTCAGGGCTGGAAAGGTGGCTCAGCGGTTAAGAGAACTTGCTGCTCTATTGTAAGGACCTGAGTGTGGCTCCCAGAACCCAGACCAGCTTGTAATTGTAACTCCAGCTCCTGTAAGAGGATCTAATATGCTATTCTGGGCTGCACAGGTAGCAACACATAATCATGCTCACATATATTTACACATCTGTGTGTATACACACACACAATTATTCTTATAATCTGTTAAATTATTAGTGATTTATTAATTGAGTTAATAATTTATAAACTTTCTAATTATTACATTAAATAAACTTTCTAAAAATATCATTCTCATAAAAAGCTCAATAGTGAAAATAAAAATGCCTGTGGTAAAACCATCATTCATAAGGTTCAGTGGTCAGGTAAAATCAATACACTTATTGACGCAAGCAACTCGCAGGAAGAGAAGTGAGACAGAAAACCTTGGTTTAAAGCCACATGTTCTGAGGCTGGAGCGGTGCCTTAGTGGTTAAGATTGCTTGTTGCTCTTCAGAGGACCCACGTGAGGTGGCTCACAATTCCATGTCACCCTGGCACCCTCTCCTGGCCACCTTAAGGATCCACACATGCTTGCCATACACTCACACAGACACACACGCATGAATAAAATAGGCCTTGGGGCTGGAGAGATGGCCCACTGGTGAGGAGAATTGGGAACTGTTCCAGAGGACCCATGTTCTATTCTTAGAATTCACGCAGCAACACACAACCTGTAACTTCAGTTCTAGGAGATCCAACATCCTCTTCTGGTCTCTGTCGGTACCAGGGGCACACATCATACACACATACACACTGGCAAAACATCCATACCCATAAAATAAAAATAAATATTTTTAAATAAACAAAAACTGGAAATCTGTCACACTCTTTAAAAACGATATGTTCTATTCTCGCTGCATCTGTGGCTATCCTGACATATTGAAAGCATTGCCTTACCAAGCGACAACAAACAAAAAACAAAAAAAAAACTCATAGGAATAAATTATGAACAGAAATGTCCTGAAACAGGAGAATATATGATTCATAATTGTACCCAAGCAATCTGCCATAATTCTACCAATAAAAGGAGTGTATATAATGGTCAACTTTGGAGGTTTTTCACAGTTGCCTCTGCATAGTTGGGATGGCTAGTCTTATGTCTCAACTTGATCGCATCTGAAATTAACTAACTGTCAAGCTGCTTCTGGGCACTCCTCTCAGGGATTTCCTTGATCAGATGACTCAAAATGGGAGAATCCACCACCCTACATGTGAGCAGCTCCTTCTGGTAGCAGCCCTGATGGAGGAGACCACAGAAGGAAGCTTTTTGCTTGGGGCCTTGCTTGCTCGCACTCTACAGCCGGCAAATTCAAGTACTTGTCACTTGGTATTAGGTCTTCGCTCCTGGCTTGCAGTGTGGACTACCTGTGGTTCTCCTAAACTCCTCCACACTTGAAACATAGATTGAGATTTAAAAGACATCCATCCTTGTGTACTGAGTTACTACCAGGTTCTCAGCCTCTCTGTATGGTTGGGCTATCCAGATTGCATCGTGTAATCCAATTTAATAAATCCCCTTGTGATATAAATGTATTCTATCTGTTCTGTTCCCATAGAGAACCCAATATCATAGGCAAGGCAATGAAATCTCTATTACTGGAAATGTCTGAGGATTACCAGTGAGTCAGGTATAGGGTGCATGTCTGTGATCCCGACACTTGGAAAGGTGAAAGCAGAGAACCAGCCTTAGCTACATTAGATCTTAGAGGGAAGAAAAAAAAATCACCTTTCCAGTGAAGAATCTACCCAAGTTGAAGTTCGAGAACCCATAATAGGTATAAAATTCCTTCAAATTCTGTGATTCATGGGTTCAACAAATAATTACCCCGCACTCACTTGCTCTTGGATGTCATCTCTGAAAGCGATGACTGGAATGTCATGGGACATGGCAGTCCCTGGCTCCTGATCCTCAGGAACCAGCTGGGATAGTAAATCTGTTGTTGTTATTTGTTGTTAGCATTGTTGTTGCTGTTGTTGTGAGTTGCTTTAAAGAATGTGAGTGTCTCTCTCTGTCAGGCCCTGCCCTAATGCTAGGTATACAGTGCAGAACGGTGGTGAGCAGTCTATAGTATGATGACTACACGATGCTGGGACAGTCACCTGATATCTGCATCCAAGAATAAACAGGTAAAAACATCAGGAAAAATGAGGTATATGAAAATACTTAGAAGACAGTGCAGGGCCACTCAGGCACCGCTCATGGGTCGTAGCCATTGAAGTCCATGTTTGCATCTTTAATGTGCCCTATGTGAGCTCATTAACAAATAGTTACACATGCAGCCGTCTCATCTACTCTCTGCTCTCCAACGTCTACAATCAGGGTTTCAGATCTGTGTAATTTCTGCCAACTCATACTGAGATTCCTTTCCATGGAAGCATGTTCTAGCACCCAAACTAAAATAGCCTCCCTGAGTCTCAAAGGTAGGGTCCTATTTTGCATTTTCCTGTTACCTCCCACACTTAACATCAAGGTTAAGTTCTCAGGGGCTTCTCTGTTGACAAGGATCGCTGCCTGGAGATCTTTCCATCCATCTTTAATCAGAATAGAGTCCCTGGTCTTTACCACACTCTTAAAATAAAGCACACGCTCTTTTCCATGAGCCTTCACTGTATCTTCCCCATAAAATGAAATATTATGACTAGGATTCAACACAAATACAAGGCAGCTCAATCCATAAAACCCAAAAATCCTTCTCAATAGAACATGGGCTCCAATCCATGGCTGTATCCAACAGCTGCTGATCACAAGACAGGCAAAGCTTGTGTAGTGTCCCCTTTGTTCCCATTCCTCCCAGCTACACTTTCATCATGATAGTGGTGTTTCTTTGCACAAAGGACAGGGGCCTGCCTCCATTCTGTGCGCTCAGGAGCTGGTTTGATTCAGCACCCACAGAGCACACCATGAGCTTGCTGTGGCTTCCTGGGAATGCGTTGAAGTTGAACATGAACCTTCCCAGGCAAACTGTATTTTGTTTTCCTGGACCATTTTAGCCTTTTGAGTTCTGAAGACAAAGAATGTTGATAGTAACTTCTAGCACAAACACTGTTGATGTGGGATTTCCCTCTGTATGCTGTGATTACCATTGATAAATAAAGGAACTGCTTTGGGCCTATAGCAGAGCTATAGGGGAAACAGAGGTAGGTGGGGAAAACTAAACTGAATGCTGGGAGAAAGAAGGAGGAGTCAGAGAGAAGCCATGGAGCCACTGGAGACAGATGCGCTGAAACTTTGATAGTACGCCACAACCTCGTGGTGATGCAAAGATTAGTGCAAAGGTTAAATTGATATACGAGTTAGCCAATAAGAAGTTAGAGCTAATGGGCCAAGCAGTATTTGAGACACTCTTTTGTAACAGTTCCTTAAGAGGGATGTTAGACAAGTACTGTTTAATGTTTATGATTTAAACATGAAAACCACGAACATCAAAATCAGAAACCTATGCCCCTGCCAGGGAAGCATCCACAGTGTGTTGTAAGAAGACAGCTTGGTCTTTCTAGACGCTTGACCCCAAAATAATCACACAGAAACTATAGTGGCTTAGCTCTGTACTCTGATCTTCACAAACAAAATATCACCATAATCATTCATGTGATTAGCCCTAATCATTGGGCCCTGTAACTGCCCAATCATTGTGGTATAAGGAAAACAGGAAATAAAATATCACCTCAGGAGAAAGAAGAGTAGTGTTGAAGACATCCCTACCCAACAAGAAGAGAAACGGAATGTCTCCCTTCAGATCTCTGGGACATGGGGAAGAGAGGTGGAATCCTGGGAAGGTGTGACAGAAATATCTAGATGCAGGAGCAGGAATGGCAGGAGGGTGTGAATGAGTGCTGACTGCTCATCATCCTGGGTCACAGGAGGACCACAGTGGGGCCTCATCCCTGGTAATATGACAAGGAAAATGTCACATCCAGGCAGGACTCCTGACTTCCCAAGACCTCTGCGGGTCTTCCCTTTTCCTCATTGTCCATGGGCCACCGGTCTGAGAGGACAAAGAAGGCAGAGGCAGCATGAAGGACTTTGTACAGCCTGTGAGTATGATGGAAATGGCCTTCCGGGAGGCTGTCTCAGTGGTACAGCTCAGCTCCATTTCAGCGTGATGGGAATTTATAGGATGGGGGCGGCAGCTGGGGCATTACCTAATCTGCATTTGGGAGCATGGTCCTACCTACAACTGGAACACAATACCAATTATCACATGAACAACAAGTGGAGAACATTTGCAGGGAACTATGTCAAAGGCCACACTTAAGTCAGGCCTCCAGGCTCAGGGACAGCTTCTGTGTAAACATTCAGGCCTAGAGACACTGTCCACAAGGGTTTGGAGGGAGTCCTGCTGCAGAGAGTCCTCTGTATTATGCTGAGTTCAGAGAGCTATCTGGACATGGTGAATTGCAACCTCAAATGCAGAGCCATAAGAGACCTGGACAAGGAAGGGGAAATAGTGGCTCCTGGGCTCTAGAGAAGGGACTCAGAGCAGGATGGGTTTAAGTAGGAGAGCCTGCAGAGGACCACATGAAGATGCAGAGGTACAGTATTCAAGGGTCTCAACAGTCCAGGGCAGTAACATGAACTCGGTGTTAGGTGTCTGATGGGCAGGGAAGACCATCTCCAGCATCACCTCAGAGTATAGAGCAGCCACTGAAGTGTGAGCATCAGTGAGGACCTAAGTCTCTGTATCTCCCCTGCTGACATGAGATCACACGTGCTCCATGACCCAGTCTATGCTGGTGCCACCTTAGAAAACAGGGACAGGAGAGTGGAAACTAGAAAACTGAGCATTTACCCCAAGGAACTTGTCATCCGATAAACAATTTAAATCCCAACATATCCAGGAAAGCACGAATTAACAAGTTTAAGATTAGTTTTGAACTAATTCCCATGTCTTGCTCCCCTTCCAGCAGTGTGGTCAGTAAGAAAGATCACATCAGTTTTGAGAAACAAAAAAATTGGGGGGAATTGGCAAGATAGTCAAGGGAAAAAGTGTTTGCTATGTAAGCCAGATAGCAACAGTCCAATGCCCAGAACCTAGGAAAGGTTGAGGAGAGAACTCCACAAAGTTCTTGTCTGCCCTCAACACTTGTCCTGCAGTGTGTGCGCGCACACACATACACACACACACACTAATAATTAGTAAATAATTTTTTAAATTTCATTTCTTAGAACATCAGTATAAGAGATGTGGAGATACCATGACTCTACCCACAGTGTTGTTTGCCTTTTCTGTCCTCCATTTCTAAGATATTTGATTCATTTAAAATACTTTTTTTAACAAGCATAAAATTTTCTTTCTTCTGCTGAGCCTCATCTTGACAGGTATCCCTGAGAGTGGGAAAAGAGTGATCCCAAAATTCCCATAGTACCCCTAAAAAGCCAATGACGAGAGTCCTGAACCTCGAGCTGTGCTGAGCCAACAGAGAGGAAACACAACTGCACAGTTCAGCATGCTAGAAAAGCAACTTCCACCTCCACAGCATGCACAACCACATGGGGACCCCAGCATCTGGCTGACAAAGACAATAGCTTCCCTGTAAATGCAACACAGCCTTCAAACCTGTGGCTGTAGACAGGCACTGCAGACTTACCTAGTAGTAAGAGATTGCAACTATAGCGGTTCCATGGATGGATGCACGCCTTTCATCCCAGCACTCAGGAGGCAGAGGCAGGTGGATCTCTGAGTTTGAGGCCAGCCTGATGTGCAAAGCAAGATCCAGAACACCCAGGGATATACAGAGAAATCTGTCTTGAAAACCCATTTTTTAAAAAAGGAGAGAGAGAGAGAGAGAGAGAGAGAGAGAGAGAGAGAGAGAGAGAGAGAGAGAGAGATTGCAACTAACTACCCACACACACACACACACAAACACAGACATACATACAACACAGGCACACACAAACACAGACACACACACACACACACATATGTATATATAGAGAGAGAGGGGGGAGGAGAGAGAGAAGAGAGAGAGAGAGAGAGAGAGAGAGATCTTGTTTTCAACAGTTTCCTGTACCCACACCATCATCAATGCAATCAGGCAAACCCTCTTGGCTTGCTCCCACTTGAGCCCTAACATTGCCTTCCCTAAAGTTGTTTTCCTTCCTTCAAGCTCACCCTTGATGCTCCAGTAACCTCTTCAAGTTCTTTCTGCAAAGAGGGAATACGTGCATAAATTCATTTTATATTTATCAAAATCAAAACCATTCAAGTTAAGAAGAGGACACAGGCTGTGTCTTCCTCAGGGCCAGTCACAGCTAAAGGGGGAAGAACCCAGTGATCTGCCTTCTTCATTCTTCAGACTTCCTGAGTCCCGGCTGACTCCCACTGGAGAGCCCTTTGCTTTCATCCATCCATGGAGCCGCTATTGTTTCAGATTTAGTCATTCTAGTCTGAGACTCCCTTCTCTACAGAGATGTCAAGGACCTTTACAGCTCTCTTCTAGTTAGCTTCCTCCTTGCTGCAGAAGCTAACATCCCTCTGCATTCTTTTCTGGGCAGGATGCCCAAGGTCAGAGAACACTTGCAGTTACATTCTGCTCATTCTCTCTTCACTTCTGGCTTGGGGGAAAAAATGTCTTCTTTCTCTCAGAGCTTAGATAATGGCACCTGGGATATTTGTTATTAAAATATAAATAAACAAATGAATAAGTAAACAGGTATTTCCTTCCAAGTGGTTTTCTTCCTCCTGGAAGCCCAGTTCCCACTGAATGAAAAGTCCAGGGCGTGACACAGTGATTGTATTTCCAGAGTTGTTGCCTCCTTCTTTTTTTCCTTCTAGAAATAAAAAAAAAGCTATGCTCTATCAATATTTAATGATAGCAATTATCTTTAACTGGCGAAAGTGCCTTCCATTACATAAGGTAGAAGGACAACATTTATCTAGCCCTTGCATAGAGATTCTTGTTCCATTATATCCACTTGGGAGGAAAATGTTATAAATAATTAACCCACATTGTTACCATGAATAATAACATGGTCAGCAAGAACTTCCATCACTAGAGGAAATCGGTCTGGTGAGGATGCCACCGCCTAACGGTACACACCCTTCACTCCTGACCACTCCAGATGGAGACCCGAACTACTGAGCCCATGCAGAGAACATAGGTACTCAGGGTAAACCTAAGCATCAGGCCCGTCGTGATCACATAGGATAAACCCTAAGTACCAAGCAACTCTGATCAAGTTCTTGAACTTTGCAGCACTGTTGAGAAATGAGACGGAAATCCCGAGTGTGAGTAAAATGGGCCCTAAAGGGGAAAAAAGGCAGCACAATCCGAGCCGTCGGGTCACTGTGTAACACTGATGTAGAGGAGTAGCGGAGATGCCAGCACTGTCACTGTCACTGTGAACTCAGGCTCCTCCTCCCCAACCCATAGAGCTAATTATGTCCAACCGACTTTACAGCACTTTCATACGAAGCATTGATTATTTTGTCTTGTTAAATTCTTTTAGTGCTCTAAACAAAGATTATTAACTGGAAAATGACAAGTTCCACTCTTAGCATCCCAGGTGACTGGTTCTGCCTTCTCAGCTACAAGAATACTGAGGACTCACTACTTTATCCCCTGCAGTACTTCTATCATCACCATAAAGCTCCCTCTCTACCTGGAAACTTATTTGAAAAATAAAATGCCTCTACTCACAGAACTAAGTCTTGCACATCAACTTCTCTTCTCAGACATGGAGGATTTTATTTCTCATGGCATGCTCACCAGTTGTCACCAGTTTTGTCCCCTAGCTAGAGTACACCCACATGAGGCTCATGGTGTACTCTTTAATCAAGGATGTCTTTGGCACAACCTTAGTGACCTCTTAACATCTTGTAGCTAGTCTTCATGGCTGAGAGAATATGGGTCTTCCCCAGACTTAGCTGACAGATTCCACCAACTAAAAGAGCAAAGCAAACTCCAAGCCAGCACTTTCAGGATTATGTTAACTTGGAAAAGATAGCTTGTCTTTCTTCAGATGCCTACTGTCTGACAGCCATAAGAAAAACCAGTCATGGTGCTGAAGAACTCACACCCAAACTGACTGTCCAGCAAGGGGCAAGTGAAGCCAAGGGCTCTCTGTGCCTTTAGAATCTAATGTTCAATATCATAACAAGGGGACAAAATCATATAGCCCTAGCTATTGCTGATTTGGGTTACAAAATTCAGGTTAAGTGACTGGAAAGATAGATCAAGGATTAAGAGCACTTGCTGTATAGTCATAAGGATTGGAATCCAGATCCTGAACCCCACTCTCACATCCCTGTAACCCAGGCTCCAGGGGAGCAGAGAGAGTAGATTGCTGGGGTCTGCTGGCTTCCAGCCTAGCCAAGAAATACAAGCCTGGGTTTTAGGAGGGGCGTTGCCTCAAAGGAACAGACAGAGTGATAGAGGACATCTGGTACTTTCTTCTGGCCTACACACACTCCGACACATATGAGTACATATGTTCACACAGACACAGGCAAGCATACACACATACATACATACATACATACATACATACATACATACATACGAAGATCTTTTTAAAAATTTAGATTGCCACCAAATCAATTTCCTTAGTTCACTTTTTTGTTGCCTCACAGTTCAATGCAGGATGGAGTATACCTGAATCCATCAATGTTAGTAAAATTTACAGCCTGTGACTGTCACAAACCCCAACCGTGTTTTATGATGTCGTGCAGTGATTAAAAATGGGCTTTTGAAGCACAGTTTAGTTTTATAAGAAGACAGTTTGACAATAAGGCAGCCCATCTCTCTTTATATTGCATGGAAGAAAACAACCCAGGAAAGAGGATTCTCCTTTATGATAGAGATCAGAACACATAATCAAATTTTAATCTTTTTTTTTTCAGAAAACTTTCATCTCAATTGATTAGTCAGCTTTCCAAACCCTTTATTTGGTTTACTAGATCATAAATCCAATTTAATAGCACACTGAAACTAATTGAAGACCCAATAGATTGTTTGTTAGTTTTCCCTTTAATTAAAAATGATTTTCTTCTTAAAGGAGACTTGCGCTTCTGCCTTTGCATTTTATTTCTCCAAAAGGAGGTTATGTTCACTCCTTAGACAACACACCCGCTGGCAACAGTAATACACACACATATTAGATAACAGCGAGTTGTAGCGCTCAGGTTCTAGACATATCTCAAAGTGTGTTCTCCATAAGAAAGCGAGTGCTGGTTGATAAAGTGGGCCAGTCTGGGGAAGGTGAATTAAGAACACTTCTGCAGTAGTTCTTCCTTACTGTCTTATATTGTAGTTATCTTTAAAACTGTGGAGCTAAAGACTACACTGTGGGATTGGGATTCAAAAACCTGTCTTTATTTCTTCATCTGAAAAATAACCATGATAATAGTATCTACCTTGGTGTTGTTAGAATTAAATGAGATAGTTCATATCTCAATTGGAAGAGTGCTTCACAAACAGAAATTCTTCAATAACTACTATTATCATCATATTGCTATTGATCTTGTCATTTCTTTCATAATGGTAGGAACTCTATCTCTCTTGCCACTGTATTTAGGTAGAAAGTCAGGAAGGGACTTATTCAATTTTTCAAAATTTCCAAATCTTATTTACCTCACAGTAGAAGCAACTAGTATATCAGACCCCCACATCTGGTTTATCTGCCCAGGTTTCAGCACAACTGTGTGGCACAGGCTTCTCTATGATCTATGATCTATGACCTGTACAAAAGCCTACTTCTATTTGTCTGCCCCCAAAGTAAATTTTGATATGCGATATCAATAGCTTCAAATGCTGACTGGTCAGGGTCATTTCATCCAATCTCCCACTTTAAAAATCTATGTTCTTTTTGGTCTGTGGACAACAGTCACACGTTCACATTTGAGGCTCTCTACAGGCTCGGGACTTTCAGGGACTTTGGAATTAGGTAGTAATCGTTCAGAGGACCCAGAGGCAGCAGGTCTATTTTCATTAATTACCAGACCTATTCAAAGTACAGACAATCCTTGGCAGGGCAGCCAGAACCCTTAGCCCCATGAACTGGTGTTCTGAGATAGTCTTGGGCTGTCCATTTTGAATACAGAATCCACTTATGGGTTTTCCTCCACCAATGCTCACTTTAAATTGGATCTTTAAGAAATCAATCCATTTTTCCCTTGACTGCCATGATAAATCTGGGGTGTTTTTATGAACTTCCTAATAGAATTAAAGGCTTTGCCAGCCTGTGGCCATGACTACAATTTGCTAAATATTGATAAATGGAGCTATCTGTACAGCACTTTCCAGAACCATTTGGCCTCAGTGATTCACTCTGAATTTGTTCCCTGAACCTTAGTTTTCTCCAGACTACCAACATTTCTTTGGTGTCTGGCACTTGAAACCAGCATTCTTGCTGTGTTAATCTGAATTTATTCACTAAAATAGAAGCATATTGAGGCTGTGGAAACAGCCATTAAAGCATTTTTCCTTGAAAGCTTGAAGACCTGAGATTGATCCCCAGAACCCACATTTTTAAAATCTGGGGGTGGTGATGTGTGCTTGTCATTCCAATACTTGACAGCCTGGGCAATGGAAAGAACCCTTGAGCTTGCTGGCTAGTGAGAGCAGACTACTTGGCAAGTTTCATGGCAGTGAGAGACACTGTCTCAAATAAAAGGAGGCCAACACCTAAGGAAAGACCACTGAAGTTGTCCTCTAGCCTACAAACACACACACGTGTGTGTGTGTGTGTATCCACGTGCACATGTACATCTGAACACACATAAGCAAAATATGAAAAGGACTGATATATAATGGGCAACTCCAACTAACAGACACAAAAACTGCTGATAGGCTTTGGACAAGACAGACCATGAAGACATTCACGACCCCATCTCAGCTAGGGGGAAACAGTTGGAGAAAATAAAACAAGGTAATAGAATAAAAAATGAAGCGGTGGGAAAAGGGGGCACACTCCAGAAAAGCAACTTCAATTCAAAGAAGCCTGAGGCAGAAGTATCCTTGTCTGTTGTGTGGTATTTTATTTGTGTTCTGACAAATAAAGCTTGCTTGAAGTCAGAGGGCAGAGCTAGCCACTAGTTAACCACAGAGGTCTGGAGGTCTAAACAGAAAGGAGACAGGAAATGATAAGTCAGGGCAGAAAAAGGATCTAGACACTTTTGGACAAAGGAATGGAGAAGATAAAAAAGGGACTGTGACTGCTCCTCTACTTCGCTGATCCATCAGGTTTTTATTGATAAGATTAGTTAGATATATGTTTCATCTGGAGTCCCATGTTGGGTAACATATGTAAATAGATGTTTTCTATCCTGACCACCTGTTCCCAAATACCAAATACCAAGCAGCTACTTCCCAAATTACCACACAGAGGCTCATATTAATTATAAGTGCTTAATCAGTAGCTCAGAATTATTAATAACTAGCTCTTACAATTTAAGTTAACCCATATTCCTTATTTTCTCTCTGCCACATGGTGATACTTAAATTAGCATGACACACTCATCTCCTGCTCCTTTGTTGAAGCCCACAAGTATTATACAGTAAATGTACAGCTGACAAATCTATCAGACTAATTCAAGGGAAGTGTATACATACACATGCACATAGAGAACCCGTTTCAGCAGAGCCGTAGGAACACTTGCCTTTTGGAGAAGTCGCTGTCAAAACTGTAAAATCATTGTGAAGCCATGGTTCTTCCCTTCAAAATGGGATTCATTCCCCAAAAAGCTCAGCAGTGTAACTTCTCCTACATGGGCAATGGGGTGATATTTCCATTCCTCCACACCATGAGGCCTTAGAATGATGGTATTCACTCTTTGTTCTAACAGTCAAATTTACATAGAATCAGTACCCCAACATTACCTGCTAACAGACCACCTAGGTAGACACTGCCCTTACCAGACAGACAGGTCTGGGTGTGAGTGAGTCCAAGTTCAGGGACATTCAGTAACTTTATGTAATGGTTTGGAATGTCAGTTATTTCCCCTGGGATGCTGGCTCTTTCCTGTGTGTATCACCCCCTTCCTGGAGTGCTGCTTTGTCAGATTGTACCTGCCATTTTTTTGTAATTTTAATATGCATATTATCATTGTTTTGCCTATGGAATTTTTAAACCATGTCTGTAAAAACTAAAGACATGGTAGATATCGCCCCTTTTTCCTTCTTCTCTTCTATTTCTTCACCAAAAGAAATAAAGAACATATAGAGGTAACATATGTGAGTTGATTTATTCCATTTACCCTCAGATCCAATTATCCAGGTTTTTGGACTGATATCACTTGCTATAGCAAATCTTAGCTGGACCCCTGGGGGTGCTGATACTCCCTCTGCAACTCCTGACTCTGCCCTTCTTCCCATCACCCTTACTTTTGTCACCCCGCCTATACTTTCTGCCTGGCTACTGGCCAATCAGTGTTTTATTGAATCAATTTGGGTGACAAATCTTTACAGTATACAAGAGGATCAACCCATAGCCCTTGCCTGTGAGGGGAGGTAGAAGGAAACCAGGTTCATTCAAAGCCAGGTAATATTAGAAGTCAACTGAGGCCAAGTCATACAAGATCATATAAGAAAAATGTAAAGAATGTAAAAAATGTAAAGAAAAAAATCCTTTTAGCTCCAGAAGGCTGGGCTCTCCTTCCATACGAAGGGCCATGAAGGGTCCCGACTTATGTCACTGTACTGTGCTTCAAGCATTAATCAAGATAATCTCCCACAGACATACCCACCGCCAAGTCGAATCTAAGCAAACCCTCTTTGAGACTCCTTTCCCAGGTTCTAGATTGAGTCAAGTTGACATTTAAAACTAAGCCCCAACCTTCCACTCTCTTTGACAGGAGTTCTCAGCACATCATCTTCAAGCTTCTCCATCACATTTCCTTCTCTTGAGAGACTCTCAGCTCCACCATCCTCCTGCAAGGGACTCTACACTGATCTTCTCAAAATCACCTTTGAGCTGCGGGATAATCCTCTCATACGCTGTAAAGATTTGTCACTCAAATTGGTTTAATAAAACAATGATTGACTAGTAATCAGGCAGGAAGTATAGGCAGGGTAATCAGACTAAGGATGATGAAAAGTAGAAGCATGCAGCCGGATGCAGAGGGAGTAGGAGTTAAACATGCCACGTGAATAAAGATACCACCACGTGGCAGAGTGTAAATTAGGAATATGGGTTAACTTAAAATGTAAGCACTAGTTAGTAATAATCCTGAGCTATTGGCCAAGCATTTATAAGTAATATTAAGCCTCTGAGTGGTTATTGGGAATTAGAGGGCAGAAGAAAAATGTCTGTCAACACCTTTGTTCTCCCACAATACATTCCAAGAAACCTGAGTGAACCTCAATATCTAGATTGAATGACTGACTCATAATGTCAATGACTACTGAGTTCTATTTGATTGCTACACGTGGCAAAAGTTAGGTATTATAGTTCACATAAGACAAATTGGATGGAACTTCATCCTTGAAGGATAAAAACAAGCGTGTAGTGAAAGCAGGTGGGAAGCACATGAATACTAGAAGTAGCCATCCCCCAAAGGAGGCAGAGATCCAAGTTTAAAATCTCCAAACTTTCATTTTTTAAAAAGATTTATTATATATATATACATATATATAGTGTTCTGTCTGCATGTACACCTGCACACCAAAAGAGAGCACCAGATCTCATTACAGATGGTTGTGAGCCACCTTGTGGATGCTGGGAATTGAACTCAGGCCCTCTGTAAGAATAGCAGTGCCCTTAACTGCTGAGTCATTTCTCCAGCTCCTAAACTTCCTATTTTTATTTATGCCTTTTGTCACTGAACTAACAGATTTCATAGTCTACTTGACACTTTGCCTTGCCTAAACAGAGAAGTGATTATTGCATCTCCTAATCTATATATTAGACCGAAGCATAAATAAATAAAATGAAAATATGAATCACTTTCCTTTTCAAACCTAGGTCAGTCTGTTCATTTTCTCCCAGTTCTATTGTAGTGCTGTCAAAGCTGGTGCCCGGCCTCACTGCCCCTCAGTTGCCATGCAGAATAGCTCAGGATGCTCAACCCTCACTGCCCCACACACGACAACAATGGAAGTCTGAGATCATAGTGCCAGTATGATGGGATTCTGTTGAGGGCTCTTTCCCCTGTTTAGAGATGAATATCAGTGTGTGTTTGCTCCCATCTAGAGCCCACAGCCCAAACCTGGCCTGCCTCTGCTTTTGTGTATCAAGTTTTCTTGGTATGCACCTTGCATTCAGTTTTCTACATATTATCTAAAGCTGCTTTGTAGCACAATAGTACAGTTGAATAGTTTCAGGTGATCTAATAGCCCACAGGCGCTCAAAATTTACTACCTAGCTCTTTATAGAAAAAGAAAGGCATGAACGACCTGACAATCCCAAACCTACTCCAACATTCTAGAGTTCTACCCATGCTAGGGTCTCGTCTGCAAGTTCTGCAAGACGCCCTCATAGATTAATAGTTATTTAAGTAAGGGATAGATGCTTACATTGATGGAGGTCTTCCCTTTCTCTCACACTGAAGCTAACCTCTCTCATGTTATTAAGGGTGCTTAAGGAGACAAAGGGCAAAGCCCTTCCACATAGTAAATGCATTTTATGTCTCTATAGCCAAATACATTCTCATTAAATCATTGTTTCAGAGGCTCCGTTGAGTGCCTAATGTAGCAAGAAAAATAATAGAGAGCTAAAGTGCCCCGGCCTCATTGGTTTCCCTCTCTGCACTAACACAGGCCCTCTAATTTGTACCACACAATTTGACACATGCTAAGGACCATTTTGAAGTGTTTGTTGGTTACATCATTCACAATATCCTTTCATCCCAAGCTAGGCAGTTATCACCTTGGGATCCTAAATTATGTTCTTTAAAAAAAAATTAAAGATCTATGAGATATTAGCAACAAAATCTAATCTTCTCATCTCACAGATGAATAAATTAAGACCCAGACCAAATAAATAACTTATCTTTTCTTAAAGCGCCCCAGTGTGCCAGTACCTTTGGAGACATCAACAACAGGCATCGTTAATGGAGTCAGCTCCTCGCATGGGACCCTGAGAAAAGACTCCAGCATGAACTCCATTCCCCATTCCTCTCCTCTTGGGAAACTGAGAGCAGCTGGTGTGCACCTCACAGGCGCCACTCCTACCTCTGTCCTTATCGGGTCGCGTCCTTCAGCCTCAGCAGGAACTCTCATTGTTACTCTTGCTAGGCTGAAACCCCACGACAAAAGAAATGGGACTTATGCTTTCCACATCACGGTTCAACATCAAAGGAAGTCAGGACAGGAAATCAAGTAGGGCAGGGACCTGTAGGCAGGAGCTGGTGCAGAAGAGCAGATGAGTGCTGCTTCCTGGCTTGCTCTCCATGGCTTGTTCAGACTGTTTTCTTATAGAACTCAGGACCCCCAGCCCACGGATGGCACCACCCACAATGGGAAGAACACTCCCCAATCAGTCACTCATTAAGAAAATGTCCTACAGCTGGAGCTGAGAGCAGCACTTTCTCAATTTAGGATCCCTCCTTTCAGGTAAGTCTAGCTCGTGTCAAGTTGCCACAAACTACCCAGCAGATCACTAGACTGCAACACGACCTCAGACTCTGTCCATGTCCCATGATTTCCCTAAGTGTGACCCCTGGACCCATCTGGCCTGGACCTCATCGCCACCACCTTCTTCTACCAGTCCAGTGTACTTAATTTTAAACAAAAGTTGCTCTGTAGTGATATTATTATACTTGACGATATAATATCACCAAGATATTATCTCGGTGACAGTAATAGTTAGATTAAGACATTTTAGATTCATGGCACTAGCTTACTAATGCTTATTAATCTTTTTATTAGTTATCATTTTATTGTTCAATGTTCATCATCATGGCTTCAAATGACCCTCATTTTCATCTTCATCTAAAGAATTAATGCAAATTTGTGTCTTTGTCAAAAAAAAAAAGACCTCTTTGTTATGTGTCCTTATAATTTGCACTCTAATCCATGAGTCCAAAAGTTGCTGACATAGCCTAAAAAGATTTATACTAAAAAAGATGTTGGGCATTAGTGGTCAGCCTCATGTCACCGGACCATGAAGATTGGACCTTCAGAAAGTCACTGACCTGCGCAGGGTAGCGTGGGTACAAGTGGCAGAAGGGAGAGGTGGAAACCAGCTCTCCTGTCCTACTTTGACACTTTATCTTTCTACTGATACCAACACCTCATGGTATAATATTTTATCTTCTCAGAGATAGACTGAATAATAAAACAAAGTCAGAAAAATTTGGGACTTTATTAAACCAGTGGATAATTGTCTACTGTCTAACAAGAAGGAAACTCTTACAAATCTACAGTACATGGATTTTTTTTTGCTCATTTATGTTAACAGAACAGAAACATTGATGTTTTCAATGAGAAAGAGAATATTTCTTTTTCTCAAAATAACTGTAAGAGCTTCTCAATTCAAAGTAGTATCCATTCAACTGCTGCCCTGCTAAAGAGAAAATTGATCTAATTAAGCCAGAAAACATCAGTGTGAGTTGAATGTCAAATCGCAACAGTAACAAACTCAAGGACTATTACAGTGAAAGAAGAAAGGGTCCGTCCTGGAGCTACGTGAAGCTTGTCTTACGTTTAATAACAATGCTGATAAAGCAAGCGGGTGTCTAAGACTGTCCTCAGAGACTCTCACTACTCTTCATGTTAGAAATCAGACTTATCTCGTGACTTAAGTACATTTGTTTATTTATCTGGGGGTGCACACATACCACAGGGAGCATGTGGAAGTCAGAGGACCACTCTCGGCAGTCAGTTCTCTGCCTTTCCTTTGGTCCCAAGAACCAAATTCATAACATCAGACTTAGTGGCCAGAACCCTTACCTATTGAGCCAACCCCGGGCTCTTCCCACTTAAACCACCAAAATGGACAAAGATGTTTTCCATTAGCCAGCTTTCCATCACTGTGGGGAAAACACTTGAGAAATTCAACTTCCAGGAGAAGCTCGAGCTTCCAGATATTTCCATTTGTTTTGATTTGCATTTCTCTGATGACTAAGGATGTGGAGCATTTCCTTAAGTGTCTTTCAGCCATTTTAGATTTCTCTGTTGAGAGTTCTCTGTTTAGGTCTGTACTCCATTTTTTATTGGATTATTTGTTCTTTTTGTGTCCAACTTCTTGAGTTCTTTGGATATTTTGGAGATTAGACCTCTGTCTGATGTGGGGTTAGTGAAGATCTTTTCCCATTCTGTAAGCTGTCGTTTTGTCTTGTTGACCATGTCCTTTACTTTACAGGAGCTTTTCAATTTCAGGAGGTCTCATTTATTAATTGTTTCTCTCATTGTCTGTGCTGCTGGGGTTATATTTAGGAAGTGTTCCCTATGCCAGTGCATTCAAGTGTACTTCCCACTTTCCCTTCTGTAAGGTTCAGTGTGGCTGGCTTTATGTTGAGGTCTTTGATCCATTTGGACTTGAGTTTTGTGCATGGTGATAGATATGGATCTATTTTCATTCTTCTACATGTTGATATCCAGTTATGCCAGCATCATTTGTTAAATATGCTTTCTTTTTTCCATTTTACATTTTTTGCTTCTCTGTCAAAAATCAAGTGTTCGTAGGTATGTGGATTAATATCTGGGTCTTTAATTCAGTTCCATTGGTACTCCTGTCTGTAATATGCTAATACCAGGCTTTTCTCAGTACTGTAGCTCTGTAGTAGAGTTTGAAGTAGGGATTGTGATACCTCCAGAAGTTCTTTTATTGTACAGGATTGTTTTGACTATCCTGAGTTTTTTGCTTTTCCATATGAAGTTGAGTACCATTATTTCAAGATCTGTGTAGAATTTTGAGGAGCACAAATTTTTAAGGCAGTTAGCTCTCCAGAAGAGCAAAGAGCTTTGTAGCATTTCATCCTGCCTTACTCTGATCCTGCTACCCCTTGGCACCACACTTGCTGTGAAAACCAGGTGTAACTAGAGGTTTCTACCCCACCCACCAGTTCCCAAATAACCACTCTGAGGCTTAAAATTAATTACAAACTGTTTGGCCTATTAGCTCAGGCTTATTACTAACTAGCTTTTATAAACTCATTTTTATTATTCTATATTTTACCACAAGGCTCGTGGCTTACTACCTCACATCTTGCTTCCCTGGCAGCTGCTGATGTCTTTGTGACTCCACCCTTCTCCCTGTATCTCTGCTTGGATTTCCTGCCTGGCTCTATTCTGCCTGGCTATTGGCCAAATTAACTTATTTATTAATCAGTAATAATAAAACATATTCACAGCATGTAGAGGAGTATCCCACATCAACCAGGCTCTTTGTAACCACTAGAGGGGACAGAAGATGTTTGGGGTTGTCTGAAGCACCATCTCACTCTTTGACCTATTTGCCAACTCCCTGAAAACCCTTACTCGGCCTCACTCATGCTCCTTCAAACCTCTCTCCTGCAGAGCACTGGTTGGAAACAGTCTGTGGGAACTGTTTAACATTCCAGCTGCCAGAGGTGGCAATAACAGCTGTGACAAATGAAAAGCTGACTGAAAGCTTAAAATGGAATGCTGGGGAGGTCCGTGGGGTACTTTTTAAAGTTCAGAACTATTCCTGGGTGTGTAAGAGGCCGTGTGCAGGATTGTGTTTATTACTCACCTGCTAGTGACCATAAGTCTTTGGAAAAGTAGGAAGTAACGGCTAATAGAGAGTTGTAAACTGTCTCCCAGAGCTCTAGAGACATCTCCCAACACACAGAGACACCCTCAGCCCTCAACAGAGGCTGAGCTGTGAGTGCATGGCTTGGAAGTCTCTGTTGAAATGAGCCTTCCACTACGCTAACTGTAGAGAGACGTCAATGGCGGTGCAAATGGAAATCCACATGACAAACAGCAGCAACAAGTCAGAAAAAATGGGAGCAGAGACTGGATTTTCAGAACTGCTACACTGAGTGACGTTAAATGCCCACCTGTGACAAGACGTGATGAGATGCACAAATAAACAGGGAGACACAGGCAAAGAGCAAGCAGTACAAATTATTCCTGAGGAGGATCCAAGGTGGGACTTACAAAGGCTTTGAATTAACTATTACAAAGGTACTGAAAGAACAAAAAAAAAAAAAAAAACCTAGGTCAAAAGAACCAAACAAAAACAAAAATGTTTCGCTAAATAAGAAGGAGAACCCAAAGAAAAACATATAGGCATACTCCTGAATATTAACCTTCATCAGGCGATGAAAGGAGAAGGAGACAGAGACCCACATTGGAGCACCGGACTGAAATCTCAAGGTCCAAATCAGGAGCAGAAGGAGAGAGAGCACGAGCAAGGAACTCAGGACCGCGAGGGGTGCACCCACACACTGAGACAATGGGGATGTTCTATCGGGAACTCACCAAGGCCAGCTGGCCTGGGTCTGAAAAAGCCTGGGTTAAAACCGGTCTCGCTGAACATAGCGGACAATGAGGACTACTGAGACCTCAAGAACAATGGCAATGGGTTTTTGATCCTACTGCACCTATTGGTTTTGTGGGAGCCTAGGCAGTTTGGATGCTCACCTTACTAGACCTGGATGGAGGTGGGTGGTCCTTGGACTTCCCACAGGGCAGGGAACCCTGATTGCTCTTTGGGCTGACGAGGGAGGGGGACTTGATTGGGGGAGGGGGTGGGAAAGGGGAGGCGGCTGGGGGGAAGAGACAGAAATCTTTAATAAAGAAAGAAAGAAAGAAAAAAAGAAAAAATGTTTCATCAAATAGAGAACATAATAAGGAAACTATAAAAATAACAAAATGAAGCCAGCGGCGGCGCAGGCCAGGCTGCAGGCTGCGGGCGGGACCGGAGGGGACTGGCGCAGTGGCAGAGGACGCAGGAAGCAGCGACCAGCGCGCAACACCGAGAGCAGATAGCCCCACTACAATTAAATCAAAGAGGTAGGCCTTTGGTTGGCGAGGGCCCTGGCAAACAGGGAGCCGGGTCCTGTTCCGGGAAACCGTTCTGAGGGGTGAGAGGGTTCTTGGCCCCCGGCAGGAGCCAGAAAACAGAGCGAGGGCAATTAGTAAGAGAAGCCTCTGGCCAGCAGAGAAACCCGATCCGCAGAGACAGAAATCTTTAATAAATTAAAAAAAATAACAAAATGAGTCTTTAACCCCAATGCTTGGGAGGCAGAGACAGGGAGATATCTGTGAGTTCAGGGCCAGTCTGGTCTACATAGAGAGTTCTAGGACAGCCAGAGCTACATAGTGAGACTCTACCTCAAAAACAAAGAAAACAAAACAAACAGACAAAAAAGACATACTATTAACAACATAATGAAAATTTCTGTGTGGATTCATAGCAGACTCAAGATGGAAGAACAAAGAAGCCATGACCTTGAAGAGAAATCAATTGGACTTCTACAGTCTGAAGAAGAGAAATAGAAAAACTGGTGAAACCTCAGAGGGCAGTGAAACTCATCAAATGGCTAACATAATAGAATCCTCAGAAGACAGGGATGAAGGAAGATAATTCAAAGAAACAGCAGCTCACACTCTCAAGGACTGAATGAAAACAAGCAGCCATCTAGTTTTAAAAGTTAGTGGACTCCAAGCAGAATAAACTCAAAGACATTCACAGCTAGAAACATCACAATCAAGTTCTTAGAAGCCAAATCGTCCCACGCAGGACAGGAGCCGAGAGAGCTCTGAGAGAACCGGAAGCTACAATTATAAATGTTGACTGGAATCAAGATATGAGAACCACCCCAGCTTGAAGTAACTGTTAGGTCTGGAGCATAGCCCCAGCCCCTGGCATCCATCCCAGTCCCCCTAGCCTGGGAGTTGTATTGGTCTGGACTCCAAATCCCAGCATGCCAGGGTCAGGACCACTCCCACAAGGTATTTAAGTGGGGTCCCAGAAGAGAAACACATGGTTTCGGGTTTGCATGTGCTCCCCACTTTCCTGTCTCCCTGCCATACACTCAGCCACCTGAGAGCGCCATACTTAATGAAACGATGGGCATTTTGATTTGGTTTGATCTAACCTAATTGGATTTCTTGTGCCTGTGAAGCTGACCCTTCTTAGGATTTTTTTCTTAACAGTAACTAAGGCAAAAACTAAAATATCAGCAAGGAAAATGGAAATGAGAATGAGAAAGTACCCTATTAAAGTGTCTCACTAGGCCTGTAACTAATACCATAGGTGAGGTGAGCAAGAAAACGGTAACGCCAACAAAAACACAGAATTCACACACACACACACACACACAGACACACACACACACACACACACACACACACACACACAAAATGTTCACTATCAAAGAAAGGAGAATGGTGAAGAATCTTTCAATTTATAGAAATGTTGACACCTAAAGCACTCAACGAATGGAACCTACAAGGGATTGGAAATGTGGGCTGAGGAAGACTGGGGAGGGTGCAGTCTTGGTTTGCTTCTGTGGTCTTGACATTTTCTCCTGCATAGACAAGAGTGTCTTGATTTTAGCAATCAATGACATGGCTCCCTCATCACTGAAGAGATGAGAGAAGAGCCCCAGGACCAGATGACATAGCTCCCTCATCACTGAATGGATGTGGGAAGAGCCCCAGGACCAGATGACATAGCTCCCTCATCACTGAAGTGATGAGGGAAGAGCCCCAGGACCAGATTACATAGCTCCCCCATCACTGAAGAGATGAGGGAAGAGCCCCAGGACCAGATGACATAGCTCCCTCATCACTGAAGAGATGAGGGAAGAGCCCAGGACTGGATATTGGGTAATGCTCACAGATGAATAAAAGAGAGAGAGAGAATTTTGGTTGTGGTGACAGGAAAAAAACAGAAAAGCAGAGCAGGAATCCAGAACATGTGTGTTTGAAGGAACATGTGTGAAGCAGAAATATGAGTCGGGAAAGAAGGAGGCTTTAGCATGATCTTCAGAGACCTCAGGAGAGCAGACTTCACCAAGTGGTACATTATTAGTGTAAAAAAAAATCTTGTTAGAATTTTTGGTGTTGCTTATGCACACTGTCCTATCATTCACAAATATTGATACTTTGACTTCCTCCCTTCTGATTTTTATCCCCTTGATCTCCTTTGGTTGTCTTATTGCTCTAACTAGAACTTCAAGTACTATATTGACTAGGTATAGAAAGAGTGGACAGCCTTGTCTTGTTCCTGGTTTTAGTGGAATTGCTTTGTGTTTCTCTCCATTTAATTTGATGTTAGCAATTGGCTTGCGGTACCAAGGAACTCCTACAGCTGATAAACACCTTTAGTCAAGTGGCTGGATACAAGATTAACTCAAAAAAATCAGTAGCCCTCATATATGCAAATAATAAAAGGACTGAGAAAGAAGTCAGAAAAGCAATACCCTTTACAATAGTCACAAATAATATAAAATATCTTGGCATAACTCTAACCAAGCAAGTGAAATACCTGTATGACAAAAACTTTGAGTTTTTGAAGAAAGAAATTGAAGGTATCAGAAGATGAAAAAATCTCCCATGCTCACAAATCAGTAGGATTAACATAGTAAAAATGACCATCTTAATAAAAGTAATCTACAGATTCAATGCAATCCCCATTAAAGTCCCAACCCAATTCTTTACAGACCTTGAAAGAACAATACTTACCATCATATGGAAAAACAAAAAAACACAGGATAGCTCTAACAGTCCTGTACAATAAAAGAGCTTCCTGAGGTGTCACACCCCTGATTTCAAACTGTACTGCAGAGTAATAGTAGTAAAAACTGAATGGTATTGTCATAAAAACAGGCAAGTGGATCAATACGATTGAATCAAAGGCCCAGGTGTAAACCACACACCTATGGACACCTGATTTTCAACAGAGAAGCCAAAAGGATACAAAGGAAAAAAAGAAATTATCTTCAACAATGCTACTGTCATAGCTGGATGTCAGCGTGTGGAAGAATGCAATGGATCCATAGCTATCACCCTGCACAAAACTCAAGACCAAGTGGATACAAGACCTTAACATAAATTCAGATACACTGAACCTGATAGAAGAGAAAGTGAAAAACAGCCTTGAACACACCGGCACAGAGACAGCTTCCTGAACAGAACACCAGTAGTGCAGACTCTAAGACCAGCACTTAGTAAGTGGGACTTCATGAAACTGAAAAGCTTCTGTAAAGCAAAGGACTCTGCCAGTAGGACAAAAAGGCAGCCCACAGAATAGGAAAAGATCTTCACCAATCCCACATCTGACAGAGGACTGATTTCCAATATATATATATATCAAGAAACTAGACATCAAAATATCAAATAATACAATTTTAAAATGGGATACAGATCTAAACAGAGAATTCCCCACAGAGGAATCTCAAATAACTTAGAAATATTTAAAGTAATTTTCAACATCCTTAGCCATCAGGGAAATGCATATCAAAACAATTCTGAGATTCCATCTTATACCTGTCAGAATGGCTAAGATCAAAAACACAAGTGACAGCTTGTGCTGGAGAGGATGCAGAGTAAGGGGACCACTCCTCCATTGCTGATGGGAATGCAAACTGTACAGTCACTTTGGAAATTGATATGGCAGTTTCTCAGAGAATATGGAATGAATCTACCCAAAGACCCAGATATACCACTCTTGAGCATATACCCAAAGGATGCTCAATCATACCCAAGGACAGTTGCTCAATGTTCACAGCAGCTTTATTTGTAATAGCCAGAACCTGGAAACAACCTAGATGCCCCTCAGCTGAGGAATGGATAAAGAAAATGTGGTGTATTTACACAATGCACTCAGCTGTTAAACCAATGGCATCACGAAATTTTAAGGGAAATTGATGGAACTAGAAAAAAATCATCCTGAGTGAGGTAACCCGGACCAAAGACAAGCATGATATGTACCCACTCATAAGTGAGTATTAGCAGTAAAATAAAGGATAACTATACTACAATCCACAGACCCAGAGAGACTAGGTAACAAGGACAATTCAAGGGAGGAAACATCTGGATTTCCCTGAGAAGGGGAAACAGAAGAGATTTCATGAGTGAACTGTGGGCAGGTGGAAATGGAGACGTGAGGGGTTATTTTGAGGAGAGGTGTATGGAGGGAAGAGTACTGAAAAAGGTTACTGGAAAGGAGGGAGCCGAATGATCTAGGTGGTCCTTTAACTCATGAGACATTGTAAGTAGCTGTGGTTTGTTTGGTTTGGTTTTTCAATAGGGTCTCATTGTAGCCCAGGCTAGCTTTGAATTCAGTATTTTGCCAAGGATGATATGAATTCCTCATCCTCTTCTCCCCACCCTCCAAAATGCTGGAATCACATGAAAATGTAAGCATCCCCATGGCACTCTCAAGAGGCAATAACTTCTTGATAACCCAGACACTCCCAAACCCCAGACTCCCACACGGCCGCCACACAGGCCTGACAGCCATGCTGTTCCGCGTTGCGGTGAGTGGGGACAGCATTCACACTGTGTCCACGCTGGGCCCTGCAGAGCCCACACAGCCCTACGTGGCTCTCCTGAGGGAGAGCGCCGGAATAAGTTCAACTGTCTCTCTCCTGCTCGCCCTTCACCTTTAATTACCCGGGGAGCGAGGGGAAAGAATGTGGAAGGCAGCCTGGGCTACCAAGACTAACTGCATATTGCAAAAGGAATGATTTCGCTTGACTGAACATTTCCAAGCAAGTTTCAGCGCCTAAGCATTTTAGACACAGAGAACAGTATGAATAATGTATGTGTGTATCTATACATAGAGATGCTTTTATATCTATATGACTTTTAATGAATCATTGCGAGAAGCATTTGGAATGCTCAAATAGCAGGAATTTCCTCACTCCCGTTGGGCTTTCAAGGCACCAGTGCCATCAATCACTAAACTCGACACCAGGCACTTCATTGTTTTCCAGATCCACGACATTTCTCAGTCCATTGTTTCTCAACTGTCACCCTTGGTGGGCAGCCGGCACACTTCTCAGCTCCCAGGGAGCTCATCACCCTAGGAGCGATGGGCTAGCGACATTTTCCATTGACTGATCTCCAGAATAGCAATTATTCTCTGCGTGCCTACTCTGGTGACACCACTAGCTTTGTCCTCGGCCCTTAGCTCAAATGGAAATAATTAAGACTGTGAGTTTTCATCCCAAATACTGCAGGCAAAATTTGACCACAGAACCAGTTGTTCTGCAGCGCCCTCTCCGAGGACTGGAGATTCTCCCAGATAGCCCGATAATTTTTATGGCGCTGCTGCAAAAATGTCTCTAACAGGGCGGCGCCTCTCCAGTGTCTTGAAAAGACCGTTGCGCATCTGATTCTGGGTGTAAAATGGGTTTGTTTGAGTTCTGCTGAACTCATACTTCTCTGAGGAAGTGAATTCACACCAGGATCTAAAAGGTGAGGTCCACGCGCACGGTGTCAGGCCTGCTCTCTGTCCTTGGCTGGACCCAAATTTGAGTGTGGTAGGTTTGCCCCTGGAAGGAGGAGTTAGAAAACCGGGGCCGCAGATTCGTCCCAACCAGATGTGTGTCTTGCACGTGACTGACACACTTCTGATCAGGTCCCTCCTCCACAAAAAAAGATTTGAATAACCTCCACTCTGAACACTTATTTTGAGTACACAGAGTCTCCTATTTTCTGTTCCTACAGAAGAACGTACTCGTGTCTTTCAGCATGGATAGGATTTCCCATCTGTATTTCCTTACACACAGAAATTGTCCTAAGCGCCTATCAGTATACGCTTAGATAATGAAACAGATCGGATAAGATTGAAAAATAACCAAGGGGGTTCATTCAGCAGACAGTTGTTGAGCACTTATAGTGTACAAGGCCCTACTTTAGGGCCATAGGGAGATAGGATGAGAGAAGCTTACTACACTAGCGCCCCTAATTCTTTCCCAACAGAAAACAGGGAGTAAGAGACCAGGTCCCAGCCTTAGGCCAGAAAATACAGCCTAGTTAACAAATGTTTGTGTGGTGTGGTTTGGGTGCTGCGACTAAACCCAGGACCTTGAGGCATGCTGAGAGAGCACTCTAGCTCAGAGCCAAGTCCCCAGCAAAAGTAGCAATTGCCGTGCTCCATAGATTGTTGAATTTAGCCACAAGAATAAACTAAAACCTTCCACACACAAAAAAAAGAATGGTATTTATTATAAGGATCTTCTAGTTCCTTCTAAATAGATGCAAAAGTAATTTACTCTCTGAGAATGGTTGATGTTAAATTGCCCAGCACGGTGTCTCTATTATAATCTTTCTCTTCTTAACCCTCCTCTCTTCCTTCTTCATCTCCTTTTCCAAAATCTGACTTTTCTTTTTGTTCCCTCCTATCTCAAAGGTACTAAATATTAATAATAATGATGATCTCTGCATCTTCCTGACTCAGTTTCTAACAATGAGGAAAGGATACACCCTTCTTTGGTTCATTCCTAACTCTCTCCTTAGTACCCGCTTAAGACAAAAACAAGCTAAACCGCCAGTGGGTGAAGAAATCTGCACTGTCCATAAGTTGCCACAAGCGATCATCTTTAAAAAAAAAAAAAAGTCAGCCAGCTCATGTTAACCAGGGGTCCAATTAGACACAGGACAGGGCAGAAAATCCAGGTTCCGCCAGAGTCTTTGTCTCTAGAGAACAAGGTAAGTGATGAAGAGCTTGGGCATCCTCTACCTCATCGGTGCCTTCCACAGACCCACTGTGACCAAACTTTACACAGTAAAATATCCTCTGGCTTTGTGGCTGTTGCTAAGTAATTTAGAATGTAACTCTAATTCCTTGTGCCCCTCTCCTGCAGGAATCAGGTCTATTTGAATAAAACTCTTATTTTTTTCAAGTAAAATGAGCACTCATTAGGAGTGGATAAATCTTTATGAAGGATTGCTTATAAGACAGAGAAAAGAATCAAATGGACTAGCTTTAAAACACAATGCTTGGGGGCTGGAGAGATGGCTCCAGAGGTTAAGAGGTTCAATTCCCAGCAACCACATGGTGGCTCACTACCATCTGTAATGAGATCTGGTGCCCTCTTCTGGCCTGCAGGCACACATGCAGGCAGAACACCATACACATAGTAAATAAAATCTTTTTTAAAATGTTTGGGCCACACTTAATGAGCTATAATCTAAAGGGAAAAAAATCTGTAATCTTTAATCTGTAGATTAGTTATGAATAACATTGGCATGTGTCTTAGCTGTGGTTTCTATTCCTGTGTCAAAACACCATGATCAAAAAGCAACTTGGGGAGGAAAGGATTTACTTGGCTTACACCTCCACATCACAGTTCATCACTGAAGGAAGTCAGATGCATCATTGGAGGCAGGAACATTTGTAGAGACCATGGAGGGTGCTGCTTACTGGCTTGCTCCTCATGGCTTGCTCAGTCTGCTTTCTTATAGAACCCATGACCACAGCCCAGGGATGGCACCATTCACGTTGAACTGGGCCCTCTCCCACGGATCACTAATTGAGAAAATGCTTTACAGCTGGATCTCATGGAGGCATTTCCTCAACTGGGGTTCCCTCCTTTCAGATCGTGCCAAGCCTGATGCCTGTGTTCAGTCCTCAGAGCCCGCAAAGTCCAAGGATAGAACCAACTCCCAAAAGTTGTCTTCTACCGTCCACATGTGTGTGCATGTAGAATAAATAAACCAAATGTAATAAAAGAAATTTTAATGATATAAAGGTATGCTATTATTAAAAATTTATATTTTTCACTGCAGGTAAGAGACATGTGTATATAATCTTTTAAGAAAAGTTTTTTTAAAAATCTTATTAATTTTGAATTGGAAATTTCAGAATCAGGAGGCTTGGGAACGTTAACAGCCAGGTACTTAACATGCACTTCTACTGACCAGATTTGGTTTCGAATATGGCACGCCCACTGACAGGAACCAGAACTCCTTACAGATAAAGCTGATTTCACATCTGGGACAGGAAATTCGCAAGATGGGCTTGGCACGTTTTGTTGCTCTGAAAAGCCTATCAAAGTTGAATAAGACTCTTCAAAAGATCCTAGAAAACAGCTAACAGGGCTCTCGCTGGCTGGAGATGCAGCCACGCAGCAATGCAAGCATCAAGGTCATGACTGTCAACGGTTACAATACAAAACATCTGCTGAGAAACTGTCTCTCAGCAAAAGAAAAAACTTTGAGGAGACTAAATTTAGAATTCAACTCACCTTCCTTCAAAGCAATGCAACAGTAATAATAATAATAATTCAGGAGACCAAATAGCCCTAGCTGAGGGAAAGAAAATGACTGGATCCCAGCTAACAAATGGAGCAGGAACCAGCATTAGGAAATCACCATTTTGTGACCTGCAGTGGGACAACAGCTTAGGCAACCAAGAGATGCAGAAACTACAAAGGGAAAAGAGAAGAAGAGGATGCCAGCGGGGACCAGAGCAACGCTTCCATGACTATTTGCTGGGCGTTGAGAGAAACTGCAGTTATACAGAAGGAAGATGAGATGCTGCTCTTAGCACCCCTGCCACAGAATGCTTCCTGCCACGGTGTCCTGTGGAGTACCATCTCTCCATTGTACAGTGTCTGCGGAAAGTGTTGAACTTGAACTTAATCAAGACTCAGGTGCTCACTCCCAGTATACAGGTAATAGAAGAGGAAGAATTGGCTAAATGTCATCATTTGGAAACAGATAAATCAGAAATGCGAGGTGTTCTACATCACAAGTTGTCAGGAGTAGAGGCACAGTTCCACACTGCCACCTGCAGCCTGTGGAGTTCCCTTCATCTTCTGAAACTGGATCCTTAGTTTCTCCATGGAAAAGAATTTCAGGATGAGACAATGTGAAGTGGAGGTGAGGTTTATTAAAGGACATTCTTAAGTAGGAAGTTAAGAGAAAGAGAAGCACTGGGAAAGAGGTTGAGTCACCTGGGAGCATGGCACAGCTTTTCCAAGGAGAGTCACGTTTCTTTGTCCTTACAGTGGTCATAGATGAGACGCGGGGGGTTTCTGAAGTCCTAAGGGTTGCTGAGGAATTTCAGTGAGGCTCTGCAGAAACCCTAGAGATGTGCTGCTTGCTGGCTGTGCTCTCTGGCCCATTCTCTGGAGCATGCTCAGTTAGCTGTCTCATCAGTCCACCCACCTGTAGTGGGCTGGGCCCACCCTGGGCCCACCCTCATTGGTCAGCAATCAAGGTCATGCCTCCAGCATGCCCATGGCCAATCTGGCCTAGGCAATTTTTCAAATGATGGTCCTTCATCTCTGGTTGTATCCAGTTGACAAGAGAGGAGTGTTATATCCGTGCCATCAACCTTTGCAGCAAATTTGGGATTCCCAATTCTCACTTGGCAAGAGGACCTCACTCAGACACCAGAGAAAAGGGGGCTCTTTCTCTGAACCACGTTCCCAAAAGTTGCCCTCTAGTCCCCAAAACCACAAAAAATAAATCAATAAATATAAATATAATGTTTTATAAAAGTTAAAAAGAATTTCTCAGATCTAATGAAAGGAAAGTCTCCTTGTGTCTTTGGACTGCAGCAGGATAACAATTATTTGAGGTATTAGAAAATGGCATTTGGCTTTCAAAATGAGTATTAAAAATGTCTTAATTCCAAAATAACCATTTTTGTTGTTTCCTGCTATTATTGGTTTTCTTCAACCGAGTTCTAGATTTCTTCTGAAGTACTCCCTCTGCTATCAGCTTCCACCTGCTCCACTAAGTCTGTTCAAGCAATCATTTAACAAGTAGCTCTTGGTTCTGGTGAGTATGCAAGCGACAAGACCATTTCTGATGCTGTGTGAACTGTCATCTACATGGTCAAGACAAGTAAAGAGAAAATCGTGCTACCTGAAGAAGTATGCTGGGTTGCAGAGGCAGGCGGGTATCACAGAAGGAGTGGCTGTGAATGGATTCCTAAAGAGCCAATCAGGAGACCAAATCAATGCCGGGAATGTCATGAGCCAAGAAACCAAAGTAAGCAAGAGCAAAGTAAGCATGGCTTGTTCTGAGAAGTTGAAGCACTTCACTTGTGTGTCAGCTTGATTGGGTGTGGGGTATGCAGGCATTTAGTAAAAGATTATTTAGAGGGGATGTGTCTGGATGAGATTAGTTGAACTGGCAGCCTAAGTGGTGGTGTGAATAAGAATGGCTCCCATAGGCGCATAGGTTTGAATGTTCAGCTCTAGTAGGTGGGACTGTTTGGGGAAAGATTAGGAGTGACCTTGTTGAAGGTTCCAAAAGCCTATGCCTGGTTCTCTATCTATCTATCTATCTATCTATCTATCTATCTATCTATCTATCTTTGTGTGTGTGTGTTTTTCTCTGTGTCTTTCTATTTTTGTGACTCTGTCTGTCTCTCTGTGTGTATGTGTGTGTTTCTCTGTGGCTCTGTGTGTGTGTGTGTGTGTGTGCCTCCTACTTGTGAATCAAATGTAAGCCCTCAGTCACTGCCCCAGCGCCATACTTGCCTGCCTGCCTTCCTCCCTGTCATGATGATCATGGACCCACTGTCTGAAATTGTAAGCAAGCCCCAACTCAAATAAATGCTTTCTTTTTTGTTGCTTGGTTTTTCAAGACAGTGTTTCTCCGTGTGACCCTGCCTGTCCTGGAACTCACTCTATAGACCAGACAGGCCTTGGAAATCATAGATCTGCCTGCCTCTGCCTCCTAAGTGCTAAGAGTAAAGGCATGCTTTTTTTTTAAGTTGCCCCAGTCATGGTGTCTCTTCACACAGCAACAGAACAGTGACTAAGACACTAAGTAAAGCAAAATTGTCTCCCTAATGTGAGTAGGTCTCAGCCAGTCAAGATCTGAGCAGGAGAAAAGCTGATTAAGAGAAAAATCCTTTTGCTTTTAATAAGTGTGTGAGAGAATAGGGTTTGGGGGAAGGGCATGTGAGTGTGAGGGAGGTCGGGCATATGAGGGCTGGTGCCCATGGAAACCAAAGGAGGGCGTCAGATCCCCTGGAACTGCATTACAGGCTGCTGTGAGCCTCCCCGCCCAGATGCTGGGAACAGAATCTCAGCCCTCTGAAAGAGTAGGAAGAGTTTCTAGTTGTCGAACCATCTCTTCAGCTCACAGTCCAGTCTTACCAGACAGTAGATCTTTTCTTATAATGCGTGATGGCCTGCAGAAAAGTGGGTGGTGTTATTTGTCACAATGTCAGGTGGCATTGTGATACCCGTGTGTACAGAAGAGGCCTTTGGACCCTCACATGATGAGGAGGTCCTTTGGAGCTTTCACTACCCACATAGCCGAGTTATGTGTGAATGCGACCAGGGATGTTGGAAAGAAGAAAGAAGGGAGACTCAGAAGCTAGAGAGGAGGGCCAGCACCAGCCGAGCAGGAATATAGCAGCAGACTCCTCTGCAGTTAGAGGGTACATTACAGGCTGGCTTCGCTTTGCATTTAATCTCCCTTGTGCCTGAGCTGCAACCCCAGTGCTTTTGAAAACCAATGATCAGCAGAATTTTGCAGCTTTAATAGAATGTATGAGCAACTGAAAGTTTGCCGAGCCTTCCCTCCATCACCTCCCGACCTTCCCATACTCCTTGTAAAAAAATTCTTCTATGTTTTTTCCACATAAATGAAATTAACGTTTTTGTTGGGGGGGAGGTCCTCCCTTCTATGGCACGAACTCACAGCGGGCGGATGTTTAATAGTTTGCACGTAGTTTTCAATGTCACATTTCTATAACAGTGTTACGGAACAAAACTAATTGTCATCTGTATTGGAGGCAATTCTGTTCACAGCAAGATAAATTGGATTTCTAAACTGTGATTTCCATTGTATTACCTCTGCATAGCGTGGAAGTTATCCTGATGTGCACAGCAGTCGGGCTACTTACAAATACAGTGAAGGCCAGCCGTGTGCTGCATCCATCATCTCACTCTTCCCCGGGGAGAATAGAAGCATAATTGCGCCCCACCATCTAATGGAAGAGGTTAATGAGGGTACAGTGTTTTAAATATCAGTGTGAGCATTCAAAGACTATAAGGGAACAACCCACTACATAAGAGGGCTAGGCATCTTAGTGAGCTATCCAATTTGTCACTGAGGACTTCTGGGTATGTGAGCCTTTTTATAAAGTTGCTTCACAGATATATACATATAGTTTTATATAAATACATATAGGTGTGTACGTGTATATCTGTATGTATACACATATCGCTATTTCAGAATATAAACCACTATTGATTTAAATGATCCTAATCTAACAATTCATAAATATTGACTCTACTAATCATAAATTTTAATAAATTGGCTATTTTCTTGGGTGGCATTTTTATAATTGGTGAAAAACAATTTTCTAAGTGAACTAATAGAGTAAACCTTGAGCATATGCCTCACTAGAATTAAGAGACTAACCCAAAATCTGAACATAGTGGCACACGCCATTAATCCCAGCACTAAGGAGGCAAAGGCAGGCAGACCTTTGTGAGTTCAAGGCCAGTCTGGTCTACAGAATGAGTTCCAGGACAGCTAGTGCTGTGTAGAGAGACCCTGTCTCAAAAAGGGGCAGGGAAGCATTAAAGGTGATATAAGCATGGACTCTGGAGCTGGTCCATGTCTATATGATGCTCACCCCCTCTGCTGCTGTGATCCTGGACAAAGTACTTAACTTACTTCAGCTTTCTCATCCATAAAAGTGGGAATAGAAGAAGAAATTGTCTATGTCTTTCCAGTTACTGGGAGGAGACACCATGACTGAGACAACTTATAGAAGAAAGAGTTTATTCAAGGCTTATAGTTTCAGAGGGTGAGTCTACGACCACCATGGCAGGGAGCATGGCAGTAAACAGGCAGACACGGCACTGGAGCAGGAACTGAGAGCCTCCTGAGGCAACAACCATGAGGCAGAGTGAAAATTATATGGGAATAGTGTGGGTTCTTGGAGACCAAAAGCCCACCCTCAGTGACACACTTCCTCCAACAAACTCACACCTCCTGATCCTTCCCAAACAGTTCCACCCAACTGTGAATCAAGTATTCAAATACATGAGCCTATGGGACCATTCTCATTCAAACCGTCACAAAATGTTATTGCAGTTACGTTTTTGAGGCTAGATCAACAATGAACTCAGAAAGGCTGCCAAGACAGTAAGCAGAGGTATAAGCGATCTGCATTAGCATAAGCTAGAAATATCATTTTCTGACCAAGCAACAAAACTTACTCAGACACCCTGGTACATTTCCTCAGACTCTAACAGGCAGAAGTGTGTTGCCTTATGCTTATGACAAGTATCTTTGAAAGCAAGAAAACAGAATTAAAAAGTAGAAAAAATGAAACAGGCCTGTTTTCCAGTTATTTTATACCAGTGATACTTCTCTAGCATGGAAATGAGGACCAACCAGCAGCACCTGAGCCTCGTCCCTCTGTGTCCTGTCAAATGCTGATAGGATCTTGGAAAATTTTACACCAACCACTAGCAACATTCCCACCGTGAGGACCCATGGTAAAGTTCCTTTGTTTGGGGGCATGGGGCATCTACAGTTATGGAAATCAGGCTGACTGCTGACAGTTGAGGACTAAAGGGAGATTTAGAGCTGGTCTGTTTTGAAATGAAGTAAAATAGGGGAATTTATTTAAGAGCAGCATTTTCCTGATGCTCTCCAATCACAAGTCATAATTACATGAAGACGTGGCCTTCACAGGCAGTCAAGGCTGGATAGCTCTGTCCACACTTGTGCCTCTGCAAGCTGGACAGACTCACATTACAGTTTACATTCTAAACTGCTTTTCTTAGTTCTACAGAACACGCCTTCTTCATCCAGGTACTCTCTAGAAAACAATGAATACTTATCAGACAGAATAAACATGAACAAACAGACAGCGCAGTGGAAGGGGAGAGCGAATGGATGTGCTCCTTAAATACACCCAATCCGTGACTCTACATATGCAATTCTATAGGGATTAATAAACTTAGAGAACTGATTTCACAGAGTCGTACTCTGACCTAGATGAGAGAAGGAGAGAGAGAGAATATGCTTGGATGTAAAAGACAAAACAAACTCATTGCCACATGTTGTGGCACATGCCTTTAATCCCAGCACTCAGGAGGTGGAAGCAGGCAGACGGCTTAGTCAGAGGCCATCCTGATCCACACAGTGAGTTCCATTATATAGAACTAAAGCTACATAGTGAGACTGTCTCAAGCAAACAAACAATAACAACAAAATAAATAAAATCATGAAGTGTTCATGTAACAATCTAGAAGGTAGTTTCTGCAACCTAGGCTGAGAAGTTTTTCTGTTCACCAAGATCCTGTTAAGAGGGCACAAGGTTTCTTACAGCTAAAGCTGAGTCAGAAAGCCTCTCTTACAAACAGAGCACATCCAAGAAAATACTGCTACTAAGAAGCCATGATTAACTCTGTTCTTTTGTATCTAGAATTACTTCCCAAGCTCTCTCAGGTTTTATGTGGATATAGTTCTCCACATTGGCTTCATTTGTTACAGAGATTTCTGTCCCGCCAAGTCCCATAACCATTCAGTCCCAAAGAAACACGCAAAGGCTGGCATTAATTATAAACTGGTTGGCCTATTAGCTCAGGCTTTCTTATCAACTAATTTTTACATCTTTCATTGACCCACAATTTTTGTCTGTGTTAGCCACTTGGCATCTTGTTTCCTCTGTATCTGCCTGGGGACCGCAGACTGAGCCTTTCTTCTTCCCAGAATTCCTCTATTCTGGTCTCCCTGCCTATACTTCCTGAGTAGCTACTGGCCAATCAGTGTTTTATTAAACCAATACAAGTAACAAATCTTTATGGGGTACAAGACAATTGTCCCACAGCAGCAAAACCCACAGAGACAGCTGACCTGGGTGGGAGCCCATGAACTCTGGAAAGACAGCTGGGGAGACTTCATGGAGCCCACCTAGGCCCTCTGCATGTGGGTGACAATTGTGTTGCTTGGTCTGTTCATGGGATCCTTAACCGTAGGATCAGAACCTGACTGTGGCACATGAGCTGGCTTTTTGGAACCTATTCCCATCGGATTCAGGGATGCCTTACCCAGCCTTGATGCAAGGGGAAGAGCTTGGTCCTGCCTCAAATGATATGACAATCTTTGTTGATTCCCATGGGAGGACTGCCCCTTTCTGAACAGAGAAGGAATGATGGGGAGTAGATGGGAGGTGCAAGCGGGAACAGGAAGAGAGGAGGGAGGGGAAACTGTGATTGGTATGTAAAATAAATGAAAAGATTTAATGACAAAAGATTGCATGTAATTAGAAGTGCCTGTATTACAAAAGAAATAATAGAATTAAGAGACAAGCAGAGCAGAGGAAAATATTTGCAAGCTATTTACCTTACAAGCTTAATATTTGGGATACATAAGATTTGAGGGGAGAAAAGAAAGAAAATCAAAAATCAAAACATCAGAAAAGCAAGCAATTCAATTTTATAAACAGACTAAAGAATGATTGAGGAGGCCCAAAAATGTGAACCTATTTCCACCTTGTCTGAAGGTCAGAGAGTTTCAGTTTGTTCAAAGTTGTTGAGGAGTGTGGCTACACATTCTGACCTAGGGTGTGGTTACTTGGTCTTTTTGACATTAAGATGGCCCACACAGGTAGATCCACTCCACCCTGACCAATGGTCAGAATATTCAAACCTACTTCTGCTCCTTCTTTTAAAATAAGGGATTTGACCTCGGGAATGGCTGCCTTCAGGATACTTGGTCTAGGGTGGGTTCACTGCCTAAGCAACAGAATGTTAATGACTTGATATCTCAAAGTATTGAAGCAAGTAACTGTTCTAGTTGTACTTTGTTTCATGTTCAAGCAGTCTTTTGTCTTCTTCCCCTGATTATACTGGAGTATAAAAGTGGCAACATTAAATGCAGACAATTTCAGTATTCACTGGAACTCCCTCCCAGTACTATCCTATGTTTTGTTTTATTATTTTTACTTGCATCTTCCTTCTCTTATTTTCTAATCCCAATGCCCCTACCCTGGTAAGTGGTATTTTTCTCAAAGCTGGTCCCTGACAAACAAGGTGGATATTTCTCCCAAAAAAAGGGGGGGGGGCAATAAGTATGTGTGGGGAAATGCTGTTTCACTGATTGCTAGAGAAATTTAAATAATAAAAAACAACACACTATCATCTCACTCCAGTCAGAACAGCTGACATTAAAAGAATTGAAAAAGTTCACAAATACTGGTGAGGATTAGAAGAAAATTCTCATATGCTGTTTGTTTGTGGGAATGCAGATTAATAGAACCATTTATGGAAAAAATATGGAAATTCCTCAAAAAAACTAGAACTGGAACAGCCTGTGGCCCAGCAATTACACTCTGGGATGCATAGCAGAAGGAGACGAAATGCAAAAAGATAACGGACTGTGTGATCTGCAGCAGCCAAAATGTGAGTCAGCCCAGATCCCTCCATAGCTAAGGAAAATGCGCTGCACTGGGGAGCTGGTGGTGTGCATGCCTAGCACACACAGTCTAAGTTTGGTCCCTAGCAAGGCATAGACTGGGTGTGGCAGTGCAGGTTTCCAATGCTGGTACTCAGGAAGTGGAGGAAGGGGGATCCTAAGTTCAAGCTCATCCTCAACCCATGAGGCCAGCCTGAGATACATGAACCCCTGTCTGGGTGAGGGCAGGGCAGGAAAGTCTATATTTACATAAGGAAATGCTCTTCAACCATTTTTAAAAGAAAAATCCCATCATTTGCATCAACATGAATGGAACTGGAAGTCACCATGTTCAGAGAAGTAAGCCAGATGCAAAGACAAACATCATGTGTTCTCATTCATTTGTGGAAACCAGTAAGGTGATTTGTAGAGTCAAATGGACTAGTGACCATTAGAGAACGGGAGGAGCCAGGGCAATGGGGACAGCATAAAGGTCAATAAGGGACATCAAACAGAGTACACGAATTACTTCTGGTTCTTCAGCACAGCAAGGTAGTAATTAAAACAATTTCTGATATCTTTCAAAATGACTAGCAAAGACCACAAAATGATTAATGGCTAAAGAGATGGAAATACTTAATAAGCATTTTAACAATGCTCTCTTGATTATCACACTACTATTATTGATTGAATTGCCACCATGCGCCCATCCAGACAAATAAACAGTACACGGGAGTGAGAAAAAGTCAGGTTCATTTTATGATTTCAGTTATATACAGTTAAAAGCCAAGCAACACTGTATTGTTTGTGGACTGTTAGGCACTCGTGTAAACTAAGAATAATCACACAAATTTCAGGGCTGTGACTACAGAGTGTGGAAAGAGTGGATGAACTTTGGAGGTCCAGATCATAAATTCCTAGGAATTTGTTGCATTTTCATTCTTTGGGAAATGAAATGACAAAGCCTTATATGGGACAATTTGGTATTATCCATTAAAAACATAATTGTAAATGTTGTTCACCCAAAAAATTCTATTTCTGGGACTCTAGCTGATAAAAATACCTATGTTTGTCAAATTTTCTATCAAATATTCATGTTGTATTATTTGTAGCATTGAGACCAGGCGGTGGTGGTTCACGCCTTTAACCCCAGCACTCAAGAGGCAGAGATAGATAGATGGATCACTGTGAGTTTAAGACCAGCCTGGTCTACAAGAGCTAGTTCCAGGACAGCCATGACTGCTTCACAGAGAAGGTCTCATCATGGAATCAAAATTATATCTAAACCAGATAAGGACAACGACAGGTCACATGACAATGAAAATAAAAGAAGATCAGTGGGCATGGAAGTCACAAGGAGGGCAGAGCGGAAAGGAAGGGATGCAGAACAAAGCCAGTAAAAAAAAAATCTGTTTTAAAAATGCCATAATTAAACTTAATTCTCAGTAATCAAATGTTTTTTAGTGTATAAAAAAATATATCATTGCTAGAGTAGAAAACTAAAGGTGTCTAAATAACGTCAATGAAATTTTAAAATTATATTCAAAAGCAGGAAATTAGGATTACAGGGAGGAAAGTCAAAAGTTGCAAATTTTTGTGATGACAATATTGCTTTTTCATCAATGATGTAGTTTCCCAAAACCTGTAGAGAGCTGCTGTGGTGGTATACAGCAGGTGACAATTAGTATTCAGCAGGTAGACCCATCAGATGCATGATTCCCAGGTGGGGAGCCCCGTCTAGCACAGCCGTGGGGACACTGACCAGGGACCCTAGTTGCTCCTGTCTGTAATTTCTCCCATGAGTCTCTTCATTTCCCCCGTGAGAACTTCATTTCTTCCCTACTAAGAGCTTTGCTTATGTTCCCGCTGCTTGTGTGTTATCACATGTATATATTCTATCTATTGGGCACACACATAGCTGTGGATGATCTAGATGATTCTGCCTAAGCTATATAATACTGATGAACAGCAATACTAGGATATTCTTCATAACTCAGGCTGACTTAGGAGAATTCTCAGCTGCAAAGACAGCCTTTTACACATTTAGCCAAAACGTCAGCAGATTCAAAGCAGGCTGGTTGCCCCTAGCGACACATACACAAGGTCATTTCCCCAGGTGTTGTTCACTGATGCAAAGGCAGAGTTAGAAGCCACTTTAGTCTGCACATACTCCTTACCACTCAAGGTCCAGCTAACTAGCTTTTCGGGGAACCAGCCTCAACAAAAATACCACTTTCCAGAGTAGGGGCATGGGAATCTAGAAATATTAGTAAAGAGAACAAAGATGTGAATGAAAATAATAAAACAGAAAACATAGAATAGTACCAGGAGGGAGTTCCAGTGATTTCCAATTGCTTAAAATACCCCGACCACAAAAGGTAGGAGTAAGACAAAAAAAAAAAAAAAAAAAAAAAAAAAAAAAAAAAAACCTGCATTAACAGGTACGAGGAAATGAATAGACCAGTTGAAGGTCATGGGCTACTTCCACGGTTAAACAGTCTGTTGCTAGAACAAAACAAGTCACACTCACCCCTTAGACCAAAACATGCTAGAGGCAAACCACTCCCTGAGTGGAATCCAATGTTATCTTCTTAAGGGAACTGGAACTTAATTGGATCCTTAGACTTTTGTTTGAGGTAGTAACAGATCTACTTCTCTATTCCTGAAATACAAGGTCTGGCTATTAGTCACATCTGTTGACAATAAACTTGGGAGGGCAGAACTCTTTGTCTGAATCTAGGTGGAACCTTTGTTTGAGGTAGAAACACAATAACCTTGAAGGAATAGAGGTAAATTCCAACTCTCTGATCTTTGGTCAATGTGGAAATAGGCTCACATTTTTGAGCCTCCACAATTCCTCCCTCTTTATTACTTTTAATAAAGTCTGTGTTTCTGCAATGGGACAAATTATTATGTCTGCCCTAGGTAAACACTTTCCCATTTCCCAGACTTACCCATTTTCCGTAATGCATTCCAATCAAATATGTCCATGTCTTAGATGCCTAGGAGGAAAAATGATCATACTCATCTCTGTAAGCAAAGCGTTAAGGGAGAAAGTACCTCTGGGCTCTGTGTCTCTGAGCCAAATTTCTGTCAAGTGATTGGTTAATGGTAAGCAAGCAAATAATACTTGGTTCCCCTGGGAACCAAGGACCTAACAGGGGAGGAGGGGAAGCACTATGGCACAGAGGCTGAGAGGATTCAGAATTGTCAGAAATGGCTTCAGGATTGTCTTAAAGTCTTACATAATCAATAGAATACAAGAAATAGAAGAAAGAATCTCAGAATCTGAGGACACCATAGAGAAAATAAACGCACTGATCAAAGAAAACAGCAAAGCCAACAAATTCTCATCACAAAACATGCAGGAAATATGGGACACAATAAAAAGACCAAACATAAGAATTAATAGGAATAGAAGAAGGAGAAGAGTCACAGCTCAAAGGCCCAGAAAATATTTTTAACAAAATCATGGAAGAAAACTTTCCCAACATAAAGAAAGGTATTCCTTTGAATATTTAAGAAGCATACAGAACACCAAACAGACTGGATCAAAGACTCGCCATATAATAATCAAAACACAGAATATACAGATTAAAGAAAGAATATTAAGAGCTGCAAAGGAAAAAGGCCAAGTAACTTATAAAGGTAAACCGATCAGACTTACACCTGACTTCTCTATG